>NC_053027.1:773867-1042000 GCF_003073215.2 Triticum urartu
GATCCAATCGATCCAAGCACCGAACGTATGGCACCTTAGTGTTCAGCACACGTTCAACTCGATGATGTCCCTCGAGCTCTTGATCCAATTGAGGCCGAGGGAGAGTTCCGTCAGCACGACGGAGTGGTGACGGTGATGATGAAGTTACCGGCGCAAGTCTTCGCCTAGGCACTATGACGATATGACCGAGGTGTGTACCTGTGGAGGGGGCACCGCACACGGCTAGGAACAATTGATGTGTGTTCTAGGGATGCCCTCCCCATGTATATAAAGGAGGGAGAGGGAGGAAGGCAGCCTAGGGCGCGCCCAAGTAGGAGGAATCCTACTTGGGCCCCTAGTCCAATTCGGCCCCCTTACCATATTTGGACAAGGGGGAAAGGAAGGAGGGTTAGGGGAAGGAAGTAGGAGTCCTACTTCATACTTTCCTTGTCCTCCTCTCCTTTCCGTTTCTCCCGACGTGGCTGGCCCTATACGGGGTGCACCAGACCCTTGTGGGCTGGTGTGTTCCCTTACTTGGCCCATTAAGTCCATATCTTTGCCGGGGGTTGTCCGGAACCACTTCCGGTGACCCGGTATCACCCGGAGCACTTCCGGTGTCCAAATACCATCGTCCTATATATGAATCTTTACCTCTCGACCATTTCGAGACTCCTCGTCATGTCCGTGATCTCATCCGGGACTCCGAACAAACTTCGGTCATCAAATCACATAACTCATAATACAAATCGTCATTGAACGTTAAGCGTGCGGACCCTACAGGTTCGAGAACTATGCAGACATGACCGAGACATATCTCCGGTCAATAACCAATAGAGGAACCTGGATACTCATATTGGTCCTACATATTCTACGAAGACCTTTATCGATCAAACCGCATAACAACATACGTTGTTCCCTTTTTCATCGGTATGTTTCCTGCCTGAGATTCGATCGTCGGTATCCTCATACCTAGTCCAATCTCGTTATCGGCAAGTCTCTTTACTCGTTCCGTAATGCATCATCCCGTAACTAACTCATTAGTCACATTGCTTGCAAGGCATATAGTGATGTACATTACCAAGAGGGCTCAGAGATACCTCTCCGATACTCAGAGTGACAAATCCTAATATTGATCTATGCCAACTCAACAAACACCATCGGAAACACCTGTAGAGCATTTTTATAATCACCCAGTTACGTTGTGACGTTTGATAGCACACAAGGTGTTCCTCTAGTATTCGGGAGTTGCATAATCTCTTAGTTTGAGGATCGTGTATAAGTCATGAAGAAAGCAATAGCAATAAAACTAAACGATCATTATGCTAAGCTAACGGATGGGGGTTGTCCATCACATCATTCTCTAATGATGTGACCCCGTTCATCAAATGACAACACATGTCTATGGCTAGGAAACTTAACCATCTTTGATTAACGAGCTAGTCAAGTAGAGGCATACTAGGGACACTCTGTTTTGTCTATGTATTCACATATGTATCAAGTTTCCGGTAAATACAATTCTAGCATGAATAATAAACATTTATCATGATATAAGGAAATATAAATAACAACTTTGTTATTGCCTCTAGGGCATATTTCCTTCAGTGTCATGTGCTTTTCTGTCACCGGGACTGAGCACCGCAAGATTGAACCCATTACAAAGCATCTCTCCCATTGTAAGAATAACCAAGAAAAATCAAGATACAAATACGTGTCATGTCCCTTTCTGTCACTGGCACTTGGCGCTAGGTTAGTCCCAAAAAATGATATAAAATAGCATAATAATGCATATAAAACCTCCAAAATGAATAATATAATTGGATGGATTAGTAAAAAAAATTATAGATATATTAAAGACGTATCAGGGTGGCCGGGGGCTGCACACGAAACGACAACCGGACACGTCATCTTCATGAACATCGAGGGCCGATGGCAGCAGCCGGCTTCATCTTCGGCCGTGCGGCCGCAGCTCCAGCCGCCACCATCGGGATGTAGAGAGAGAAGGGAGAAGAGAGATCAAAGTTGGCTCTCACCTTGAGGGAAAGATGATCAGCATGTCTTCTCGTCGGGAATTCAAATGCACAACTCAGCACGCCTGCTCACCTTCGCTTCCCGGCCGCCTGCATGAGAAGGAAGACGAGCGCACGTCAGGCCGTCTCAGGGACTACTGGGTCCATCCTCCGGCGCTTTGCCCGGTGCATCCTTCTGGTCCGCTCGACGCGTCTCTGTCCGCCCCTGCCCATGCGCTGCAGGCGCCGGACAGGACCGAGCCCCCTGCGTGTTGCCAGGCGAGCGCCTCGCGTGGGCACCTCGCTCCTCCTCGTCTCCTTGTGTGCTTGGTGTTGGTTGTGTATTTATAGTTGGAAGGTAGGGCGCTGCGTCCCGCGCCGCGGCCGACCGGTCCGATCTTTTTTTAATAGATATGTGTTGAACATGTGTACATGTACGTAGGTTTGGGTCTTGTACGTCTATTTTACGAGACACGATACCGGTCACATCCCTTATATATATATATATATATATATATATATATATATATATATATATATATATATATATATATATTATATATATATGTGTGCGCGCGCGCGCGCGCGCCTAATGCATGATTAATGAGATATCGATGCACCAAACCATTCTCTACATGATATCTATCGCAAGTCGATCCTTTCCCGCTTCCGCCTAACCCTAGCCGCCGCCGCCTCCCCGCGCCGCACCTCCCCTCCCGCGCCGTGCCCGCTCGATCCCGCTGGCCACCTGCCCGATCTCGCTAGCCGCCTGCTTCGCTAGCCGCCCGGCTCGCTAGCTGCGCCGTACGCCCACCAGCCCGATCCCGCTCGATCCCGATCCCGCTGTACACCTCACTAGCTCACCGCCCGATCCCGCCCCCGCTCGCTACCTGCCACGCTTGTTCGGTCCTCCCAGCAAGCGAACCCCGTGCCCCCACTTGCTACCTGCCACGCCCGCGCCGCTTGCTAGTTACCACGCTCGCGCCGCTCCCTAGCTCCCGCGCCGCCTGATTGCATCACCCATGCCGCTCGCTAGCTTCGCTCGCCGCCGCTGCTTGCCTGCATCGCCGCGCTGCACCACCACCGAGCTGCTATGCCTTCCTCCGCTTCCTCCTACTCCAACCCCTTCGCCGGGGCGGACCCTACCGACATCCGTGACATCAACGTCCACGACCGCGTCCCTGTCGTCCTCGATGCCACCGACACCACGTACTTTGCATGGAAGACGTACTTCTTGCTACTCTTTCGCGAGAACAACCTCATGCATCACGTTGATGGCTCCGTCGACTCCCGCGCCATGGTGGGCGACTCCGAGTGGACCGCGATCGACGCCACACTCATCCGGTGGTTCTTCACCACCATCTCGAAGGACCTGTTTCACACGGTCATGAGCGATGGTGATGACGCCCGCGCCCTGTGGGTCAAGCTCAACGGCCTCTTCACCGACAACAAACTTCAACGCCGCGTTTTTTTGCAGCAGGAATTTTTTGACTGTCATCAGGATGATCAATCTATCGATGACTACTGCTGCCGCCTGAAGACGTTGGCGGATGAGCTCCGTGACATCGTCGCCAAGGTTGCTGATGACCTCCTCCTCAGCACACTCACCGCCGGCCTCAACGCGGACTTTGGTAACGCCGCATCCAACCTCTCCCTCACACTGGAGCCCTCCTTCCCCAAGTTTGTGGCATACTTGCGGTTGGAGGAGCGCTGGATGAAGTGGGTCAAGAAGCGCGTGCAGCACCACGCCCTCGCCGCCGGCACCTCACGTGGCGCCCACCACCGGCCGCCCCGCCCGCGCCTCGCCACCAGCCACCGCCCGCGCCTGCACCCCCCGCCCCTCCCGCTGCCCCCAGCAGCCGCACCAGGGTGGCTGGGGCCGCGGCAACCGCCGCGGGGGTTGTCGCAAACAGGCGCAACTGGGGCCCCTCGTCAGCAGCAGCAGCAGGCCACCCCACCCTGGACGTATGGCACCAACCCGTGCACGGGCGTCGTACATGCGTACTCGATGCCGGTCCCTCGGGCTCCTGCTCCGGGCATCCTTGGACCTCGTCCAGCGAGCCACCAGGCGCTCTTCACCGCGCAGAACGCTGCTCCCAACTGAGGCTACGGGGCCGCACCCGCACCCGCACCCGCGCCCGCGCCTACCTACGGTGTCGCGCCCGCGCCTACCTACGGTGTCGTGCCCGCCTATGGAGGGTTTCTCCCTCCCCAGGTGCCGCCACCGTGGGACCCGGCCCTCCTCGCTGCTCTGCACTCGGCTCCGTCACCAAGTAACTACGGTGGCGGAGGTGACTCGTACATGGACTCGGGCGCCACCACTCACATGACTGCTCATCCCGGTAACCTCACGTCTTCCACTCCTGTTCATACTCCCACTCGTATCATCGTTGGTAATTCCTCTCTACCCATTACACATGTCAGTCATATGTCGTTTCCTTCTACTTCTACTCCCATTAACATGTCTAATGTTCTTGTTTCCCCTAACCTAGTTAGCAACCTTGTCTCTGTTCGTCGCCTTGCTCGTGAGAATCCTCTAACTATTGAATTTGACGACCTTGGCTTTTCTGTGAAGGACGCCCGTACACAGATGGTACTCCACTGATGTGACAGCCCGGACGAGCTTTATCCGGTGTATCCTTCCGGCGCCACCACCACCACCCGTCCTGCCGCCCTCGCCGCTAGTTTTGATCTCTGGCACGCCCGCCTCGGTCACCCCAACTCCACAGTTTTGCGTCAGATTCTTCAGAGTTTTTCATTCTCATGTAATAAGGTTGACGACCACTCCTGTGAGGCCTACCGTCTTGGCAAGCATGTTCGTCTCCCCTTTAGCAAGTCTACACACATTTCTACTTTTCCGTTTCAGTTATTGCATAGTGATGTTTGGCCGTCCCCGGTTGCAAGCGACGCGGGTTATTTATACTATTTGGTGATATTGGATGATTTTTTCCATTATGTGTGGACATTCCCTCTCCCTCGCAAGTCCGACGCTCTCGCCACACTCACCGCCTTTTACTCCTATGTCACCACATAATTTGGTCGACCTATTCTCGCCTTGCAAACCGACAACATAAAAGAGTTCTACAACGTCATTGTCCGCAATCTCCTTGTGTCGCACGGAACCATCTTCCGGCTCAATTGCCCCTACCCATCACAACAGAATGGTCGCGCTGAGCATGTCCTCCACACTCTTAATGACTGTGTCCGCACGTTGCTCTTCTACTCCAATGTGCCTCCTCGGTTCTGGCCGGATGCCCTCGCGACCGCCAGCTTTCTCATTAACATTCGCCCATGTCGTCCCTGCTGGAACTACTCCCCTCGCTAGCTCCTCTTCGGTGCGGCTCCATCTTATGATGGTCTTCGCATTTTCGGGTGTCTCTGTTATCCTAGCACCGCGTCCACCACTCCTCACAAATTCGCTCACCGGTCGCTTCCTTGCATCTTGCTCGGTTGTCCTCCCAACACCAAAGGTTACCGATGCAATGATCCAGTGTCCCACCGCGTTATCACTTCGCGGCATGTGTACTTTGATGAGCAAGTGTTCCCGTTTCAGCAGGTACCATCGGCGCCTCCCGCGGCGCGACTCGCGCCTGCTCCCACCCCTGGCGAGTTGCCCTCTCCGCCGCGCCGAGCACTGGGCTCGGCCCTGCTCGCGCCTCCAGCGCCGGCCGCGCCCTCCCGCGGTGCCTCGGGTGTGGCAACCCCTTCGGGCGCCCCCGCCGTCGCGGCCCTGGCACCCCCGCCACCTCGGCCCCTGGCGTCGCCTCGGCCGCCCCCTCGGACGCCCCCGATGCCGCGGCCCTGCTGGCCGCCCCCGACGCCGCGGCTACTCCAGCCGTTCCAGAGAGCGGCTCGAGCTCATCCTCGCCGGTCCCCCTCTCGGTTGTCGCCGCACCTCTCACCGGTGTGGTCACTCGGGCTCGGACTGGGACGATTTGTCCCAGCACACGATACACCTCCGACGAGTACGCATGCGCCACGTCCGCCTCGGCCCCGTCCCCGCTCCCCACCTCCGTCCGTGCAGCCCTTCGGGATCTGAACTGACTTGCTGCAATGTGTGAGGAGTTCAACCCCCTGCAGCGCAACCATACATGACAGCTTGCCCCGCGGCCTCCCTGTGCCAATGTCATCACTGGCAAGTGGGTCTTCCCCACAAGACTAGGCCCGACGGTTCCCTTGAGCGCTACAAGGCGCGTTGGGTCGTGCGCGGCTTTCGCCAGCGCGCCGGCGTGGATTTCACCGACACCTTCGCCTCGGTTGTCAAACTGGGCACGATTCGTGCTGTTCCCCAGCTTGCTGTTTCTCGCGCCTGGCCCGTTCACCAGCTCGATGTGTGCAATGCTTTTCTGCATGGCCACCTCGACGAGCAGGTGTTCTGTCAGCAGCCTACTGGTTTTATCGACACCGACCATCCAGACCATGTGTGCTTGCTCTCCCGTTCTCCCGCGCCTCGGGCCTGGTACCAGCAGATCGCGGCCTTCCTTTAGCAGCAGGGGTTCCGGTCCACACGGTCCGATGCCTCCCTGCTTGTTTATCACCAGGGCACCGCCACCGCGTACCTTCTCCTATACGTCGACGACATCATCCTCACTGCGTCCTCGCCAGCGCTACTACACAAGATCAAAGCTCGCCTAGGAACCGAGTTCACCCTCAAGGACTTGGGGCCTCTCCACTACTTCCTCGGCAACGAGGTTGTTCGCCGGGCCACTGGCTTCTTCCTACATCAGCAGAAGTATGCCTACGAGCTTCTGGAGCGAGCTGGCATGCTTAACTAGAAACCTGCTCCTATGCCTGTCGACACGAAGGCTAAGGTGTCCGCCGTCGAGGGTTCTCCGGCGTCTGACGCTCCCTTCACTACTAGGAAAAGGACTATAGCTAATATGGACATTAATGGCGCACCACATATGTGGTGCGCCACTGCTATATAGCAGTGGCGCACCATGTGAAGGTACGACGCCATTAGTGTCCATATCACTAATGGCACGCCACACCCACGGTGCGACACTACTAACAATTTTTTTCTTTCAAAACTAGTAATGGCGCACGAGGGGACAGTGCGCCATTACTAGTTTTAACTAGTAATGACGCACCACACACTCTATGCGCCACTTCTAGCAAATTATTTTTACTTCTTTTTTTAAAACTAGTAATGGCACACCAGGGGATAGTGCGCCATTACTAGTTTTAACTACTAATGGCACACTGTCTCCTGGTGCGCCACTACTAACATTTACACATCACACGTTTGAGCCTTACAAAAAATTCACCAAACCCACACCCCCCTCGTGGACCGCCTTTTCAGTTTCAAAAAGATAAAAGAAAATGATAGAAATGTCAAAAAGATAAACTCATAGACCAACATGGGGGCATCAACTTCAAGGCAACAACCAATGAGCCTAACAATATTCTTGTGGATGACTTGAGATTGGATGATGACTTCATTTGCAAATTGTTCACTCTAGCACAGAACCATTTATCGGCTTCTTTACGGCAACTAGTTTATTCTCGAGAAGGCCCTTGTAAACTTCACCAAAGCAACCTTTTCCAATTAAGTTGATATTCTTCAAAATTGGCTTGAGCTCATCCTTTTTGAAAAGCTTAATCACATTTACCTTCTCCAATGTTGGGCCGCCATTCCTTTTGTATAATTCATTCGCTTTCTTTTTCTCTTTGCGAAGAATAACAAGAAATGATATAATCACCACAAAAAGTACACCACCTATTGCACCTACATGGACAAAAAATAAACTTAGTTTATTTCACTAAATTCGCAATTGCAAATCAAGCAGAAATGTATGTAATTAAGAAGTAAATAGTTTTTTTCATGTACTCAGAATCTAAAAAAACTTTCAACTATAACTATAAGAAGAAAAGAATCTAAAACAAGGCAGCCAAGAGGCTGAAACTATGAGGAATGTGTGCAGAGGACAAGGAAAGTATCTACTCCCTCCATTCTAAAATAACTTAATTTGTAGGTTTGTCCTAATTTGACCAATTCTATTAAAAATGTGCGAAGATCTACAAAACCAACTATAAATAGTACAAAAATGTGTCATAAAGAATCTGAAGAAACTAATTTACTGTTTAAGTTATTAGTATATTTTTCTATAGATGTGATAAAAAACAAGTCTGACTTCGGACAAATCCAGAACTTCAATTATTTTGGAACAGAGGCAGTAGCTTGTAAATGGCAGTAAGGACATTCACATAAATTAAGCAGTATAACCGACTGTGTTTGGAGTCCTTTGAAACAAGCAGAGTGTGAATTTTATAGAGATTTACTACTACTCTGTGAGGTTACTTATAAAATTTAGGGGTACCTTTTTGGCAACATTTTTTAGTGTTGTAAGGCATACGTGTGGCAGATCTCAGGAGAGGATGGATGGCAACTAGGACTGTCACCGGCTTCATGGAGCTACTGAATAATTTTTACATACAGCCGCTTTTCTTACATGTGTTTTTACGATAGTGCAGTGTAGTAGTAGCTTACCCACAGGCCACAGCCGCCTTTGCTGCTAGAGGGAATATATCTGTGCAGGTTCCCCCTCTGCCGTCGTCCTTCATTCTGAATTTGCATGGACAGTCATAGCCTCCGAGCTTGTTTGTGCAGACCCCACCATTTGAGCATGGATTTTGGAGGAGGTTGCACTCATCAATGTCTGAAGAATCAACATTTTTCGGAGTTAACGAATTGTCATGTATGTATGTTGGACATTTTAGGAAATCAACATTTGCATGGACAATTATTTGGATGTATACTGGAGGAGATGTTGGAGTATGTACCTGGGCATCCGTTAGGGAAATAAGGGTTGCCCGCGTAACCGTCCAGGCACTTGCAGATGTAGCCAGGAGTATATCCATATGTTGCATAGGCACAATAGCTGTTGCTGTTGAGGCAGGCGTAGTCCTGAGGCGGCGGCTGTCCTTTTGCCGGACACAAACCGTCCCCAGCAGTGAAATTGAGCACCATGCGGACGCCCTGGGGAAACGGGCCAATAGCTCCTGTGTGACGTTTTTCATGCGAATTGGAAGGAGTGCGACGTTGTTGGAATGAATGGCTGCGATGCGACGTTTTAGAAGCAAACAATAGCTCCAATGCGACATGGCTCTGTTTAACCAGGAAATGAAAAACACGAGGGGTTAGCGATTCGAGTTATGACACGCGAGACCTAGAAGTTACTCGCATGCGGGTGGGACCCACAACTTATCCACGCAAGCATGCCCGTGCTCGCATGCGGGTGGGACCCACAACTTATCCACGCAAGCATGCCCCGACCCGAGCCAGCCACGAGCCCGAGCCAGCCCACCCCACCCCCCCGCCCTCCATTGCTTGCCCTGCCCCTTTCCTTCCCACCTTCTTCTTCCTCTGCTCCGGCAACGAAGCGCGCCGCCGGCGAGTGATGTCTAGCTCGACTTCGGCCTCCCGCCAACCATGGACGCAGTATGGTCCACTGTCGTTGACAAGATGCCCCGATTGCCCGCGCATGGAGCCTCTGAAGCGTTTGACTTGTGTGAGGGAAGAAAATGGCAACCGTGGGCGCGAGTTTGTGAAATGCTTGAGCAAGCCACAGCCGGGGCAGGTTAGATCTGTGTTCTTGACCAATCCTATGGTCTCCTTTCTCCCGATTTCTTTCTTTTTTCCTCGAATTAGGGCGGTGGATCTGGGTGGTGGATCTAGGATTCATGCGCCTCCGGCGCACTGTTTTTCAGGTTCTGAAGAAATGTGGGCATTTTGAGTGGCTCGATGACTATGTTGAAAGGTTGAAATTGGAGGGATCAACCGGAACACAAGAGCTCAATTTTGGGGGGCGGCTTGCCGTGGAACAAGCCCCCAATTTGGCGGACAGAGCCGATCCGATGATGCACAGTGCAGAACTGAAGTGTGAATTGAAGAAAATTGGCAAGCAACTAAAGCATCTGATCGATTTGAAGCGGCAAGCAAATATGATGGCTGGAGCATTTTATGGTTGTGTCATTGCTATGGGTTTATTTTACTTGATGTTCATCAATTGCTAGAATTTGTTAGAGTTTCAGTTAATGTGTCAACTAGTTTCAGGGGATTTGTTAGATGAATTTGAATTAGTGTGAAGCAAAACTTGCTTGAATTATTGTAATGATATTCTCAGGGGCCGTATTCAGTGTTCGTGCTCTGTTTCCTCTGTTTTTGTTCTTCAGTTAACAGAGTACACACCCAAATTCAGTTTCTAGTAAAAAAACAAAACTGGGCTGCCGAATAGATGTTGGGCCGTGAGAAAATGGGCCCTGAGAAAATAACCATGCCCAAGACCAGCCCACCCGCGTAGGGGCACCAGCCCACCTCTAACTTCGGCAAATAAAATGGGGCCCAATAAAATGTTACTTGTCCTTTTATTTTGCCTTTTTCTTGCACTAAAGTTTGTGATGGATATTTTTTTGATGCATTAAAGCTAAATGTTAATTGTTTTTATGCATGTCTACTGTTCCATGAACTAAATGAGTTGCATGCTTGCATGAAGTGCCCGAAGTAAATTAGTTTGCATTTTCTAGTTGCACCCATGTCCATAGTGGGTTTGCATGGGGCTCCTAGTTGCATGTCCATAGTTTGGCCAATATTTTGAAGATGTTGTGTGTGGTGATTGGGGTGTAGAAACCCGGGCCCGTAGCAACCCATAGCAATGCACGAATAATAAGCAAAAACAACCCCTAGGAATCCACAAATAATAGCACAAAACACACAATATATATAGTAGCATACCCAATGATTATATAGAAGCATAACGATTATATAGAAGCATACCCAACGATTACATAGTAGCATACTCATAGTTCCACGGGGCATGATAGCCTTACAACTTTAAGTACTAATAAAACTTAATAATAGTAGCATAACTATTACAACTTAAAAAAACTAATACGATAGATCTAAGCTAGATAGATAGGGGGGCACAAAACGCGGGTTCTTTGGGTTCTTCTTCTCCTCCTCCTCCGGGGCCACCTCGCTCCTCGGGCGCCCTCGCTCCTCCGGGCGCCGCCCTTCACTCCTCCCCCTCCCTGTTGTTGATGGGGTACGGGAGCGTGTGCATGACGCCGTTGGTGGGGAAGATGCCGTTGAAGTCGGTGAAGATATTGTAGGTTGTGAAAGCTATGAACTCACAACCTACCCAAAACGCTCGCCCGAGGAGATGGAAAGCATCGAAAGGGTTAGTGAAAGTGGCGAGGAGCCCAACCACAACGCCGTTGTGGTTGACCTCCTCAACATGGTACATCCGAGGAGAGCCGCGGGGGAGGTGGTGGAAGCCGGCCGCAAGGAAGAACTCCGTTAACTCCCTTGCGCCCCTCCACCTCGAGATCGCCCAAACCCTAAGGGTTCTCTCGACATACACTCCGGCCGGGTAGAGCCTTTCTGGCGTGGTTGGGGGGAAGCGGTAGGTGGGGCCAGTGTACTGCATGGTGGCGGGGTGGCTCGAGGGCTCGATCGGATTTGATGGAGAAGAAGGAAGAAGGAGGGCAGAGGAGGCAGAGGATGGGGTGTGGATGAGGAGGGAGAGGAAGACGATAGTGCCCGGCTTAAATAGCCCAAGTGCGACGTGGTTTCACCGGTGAAGATGGGCGGGCGGCGTTTGGTGGCACCCTAGAATTAATGGGCGGGCGGTGTTTGGTGGCGCCCCATGAAAGTGTGTACACGAGCGTGGGAAACGGGCTGCGATCCTTCTGTGCCACCGGTCGCGGGTCAAGGGGGACGGGTTCACGCACGCGTCTGTGCCGTCGTGGGTCAAGGGGACACGCCTGCCCCGGGTTCTCTGCGTGTGCCGCCCGTGCATTCATGCCGTAGCCCATTAATTTGCACATCTTGCTAGTGCCTGGCTAGAGGGAGACGTGACAATAATGGACGCCTTCATTTGCCCATCTTGTAACGGGCAGCACGCCATTTGAACTGCATCGATACCCACATCGATACCCCATGCCAGTTTTGCGTCCTCAAAGAGGAGCACGCCATGTACAGCACGCCATGCAGCGTTGGCTTTTTGGTTGTCTTCATCGGGGTGCTCCATTGTGGCCGGGTGCATGCTTTGATGCGACGATGCATCGGTTGTAATGGTATGCATGCGACAGCTTACTGCGTAGGGGTGGCGGAGCAGGGCTACGTCGAGGCCATGCATGCAAGCGGGCCCACATGCAAGCACGGGCGCAGTTCTGCGGGTGAGCATGCATGCTGCGGGTGGGCACGGGCACGCATGCAACGATGGGAATGGGCACTGCGTAGGCTTGGTCCATGCACCGCGTCAACTCTTGTCGTTGGATTCAAATGAACGGTCCTGATGCCCCAACGAGAGGCTGATCCAAACCCCACCGATTCAACCAATCAGGGCGTCTCATGCGGATCGATATACACTGTAGCTAACCCTAGCGCCTGATCTCAACCGTCCACGCACAACGATCGACGACCCAGTAGTGTGCGGGGTTTTGAGGGGTTTTGGCTGATTAGGGTTGAGCATAACTAATTCAAAAAAAATCAAAAAAATATAAAACTTGCGCACATAGTCTTATTATGTCGTATAGTAACGAGAAAAAATTATAAATATGATTTACATACATTTTTACGAAAAATCCTTCACAAAATTGTCATTCCTCGAACAATGTAGTATGGAGTTCAAGGGAGAGAGTAGTGGGCACCCGAGAGTATAGGTGGGGTTTTGAAAATGAAAAGTGTGAAAACCTCACCAAAACTTCATTTTGGATTGACTAAGAAAGATCTTAACTTACTTTTCTCATTTTCATGTTTTTAAACTTGTTTTATATATAATTTTCTATTAAACCTTGTTTTTCCAAAAAAAGAAAATAATAGAAAATTAATTCAATAAATAGTGAGACTTTAGATTTACACTATATAGGTAGAAAAATTATTTGTCTGGTTTAGACAAGGTGCAAAAAAACTTGCTTAAATATGAGGCCATTTACCCTACCTTTGAAGGTCATTTGAGACACACTTTTCATGACTATGAGTTCAACTTACCAAAAGGGCTGGGAATGATCAGCAAACAAACATATTTCAGTTGAGGTACTTTAGATAGCATTAAAACATCAATACCCCATCCCTAATTCAAATTTGAGCCCAAATTTGAATTTTATTTGGCTGGTTTAGACAAGGTACCAACAAACAAGTTCGAATAGAAATACGGGATGCATAGTGACTACCAGTACGCACCAAGTTACAAATATTATTACATGCCCCAAATTCAAAACTGTTCTCTGTTCTACCTCTTCCTACCACGTCGCGTGCCCTTCTTCGCCTTAGCACTTCTTGTTTTTGGTTCAACTACACACACAAGTTCACTGATCATCTTGGTTTTTTTCACTGGTCTTTTCAACACCTCACCAACACCCTCGTGATTAGTGTCTTCAGTCTCAATGTTGACAGCAGTTTCAGTTTCTTCAGTGTGTACCTCAACATGGGTTTCTTCAGTCTGAACCTCGACACGCTCAGGTTCAGTTTCAACCTCGAGAGCAGTTTCTTCAGTCTGAACCTCGACACGCTCAGGTTCAGTTTCAACCTCGAGAGCAGTTTCTTCAGTCTGAATGTTGACTGCAGCAGGATTTTCTTCAATCTGCTCAGGCTGAGGCACACTTCTCTTCTTTCTATCGCCATTGACTCTTGCTTTTTTTGTTGGCCAACACTGTTCAACAACAAGGGGCTGACTTGCTCGCTTCCTCCTGGCCATTGGGAAAATGTTATAGATATAGTAATTGGAAAAAAGCACCAAATCAAAACACAGACAAATAAACAAGAACATACTTTGTCTTATCAGGAGTGTAACGGCATTTGACAGATCCCACTCTGTGCCCAAGTTCCTGGCACAACTTGCATCTGTTTTTGGCTTTCCATCTTTATTTCCCTTCTTACTACTCCCACCTTTCTCAAACCATGCCTTGAATCTACTCTGTTTAGGCCTGCCAGCCTTTCTTTTCATCAAGGGAGGACACATGGAAAATTCAATGTCTACTTCAGGCCACTGAGACTGATCTGTTAGTGCTGGAATTGGAGTAGCATATGCAGCTTTGAATTTTGCTACCGAATAATATTCATGCAAATATGGGTGCATGTTTATCTTCGGTTGGGATGCTAAGAAGAGAATGGCATGCTCACATGGTTTACCAGTGTGTTGCCACTCGAGGCAAGTGCAATTATGCAATTCAGTGTTAACAACATGTCTCCTTCCAGTTTTGTTATCTCTAACTTCAGCACCCCAAGGTGAAGATTTTTCAACAAACAAATGTGAAAGACATCTGCTCCTATTGACCACCTGTTGTACCACTGCTAGAAGCTTATCTCCTTGCAGACAATCACCTATCCTTCTTCTCAATTCCCACAACCGCATGAGCATGATCCTGATTTGGTCAACCATGTCATGCACAGGCAAATCTTTTAACTCCTTCACCTTGTTGTTGAAACTCTCTGCCAAATTGTTGTTGATGTGGTCACACTTGATGGCAGTGTTGAATGCTGACCTGTACCATAACAAAGAATGGTAGGTGTTCAGCCATGGACCAAACTCATCACATGCTGCCATTATCTTATCAAGATGATATTTGTGTGTCTGTCTAGTGTAAGATCTTGCTGCTGGCCACATGCGCCCAAATTCTTCTCCTCTAAATTTTTTGATCAAATTCATCCACAAATGACCGAAGCACTCCCTCTGCTCAGCATGTGGGAAAACATTTTTCACTGAATTTTCAAGCCCCTTGCATGCATCTGTGTGTATAGCCAAAGGTGACACTGGCCCTAGGCATCTTTTCAACTGGATCATGAACCATGTCCATGAAGCCTCTGTTTCTGACTGAAACAAGCCAACAGCAATAGAAAACATCCAGTTGTGTCCATCTAGAGCATTGCATGCTGCCAACTGACCATTCCACTTGCCTGTCAAAAATGATGAGTCTATGCTCAAATATGGACGGCACCCTGCTTTGAACCCATCAATGCAAGGCTTCAAAGCCATAAAAAACTTGGAGAACTTGACTTCACCTTTGGCTGATACCTCTGTATCTATCTCCACAACACTGCCAGGTGACCTCTTTTCCACCTCTGCTTTGAAGTTGTAAAGCATCCTAAATGTATTTGCCCAATCACCATATAAATTTTTCATTGCCCTTTGTTTTGCCTTCCACACTGTGGTATATTTCAGTTTAATGGGGTACATCTTTTCCAAGTCTATTTTGAGTTTCTTCGCAGTAGTGTTTGGTGTTTTGGCTAAAATTGGGGTGATCTTTTCTGCAACCCAAAGTTGTGATGTCATGGTTGATACTCTCTGTGAACTTGTAATACAAGTATGTTGATTGGGCATTTGGTTAACCCTGACAGTACGTCCATCAGGTTGCAGTCTAGCAGATATGTACCACTTGCAAGGCTTCACACTACCATCAAATCCTCTGCACCTCGCAAAAAACTTCTTTCTATCAGTCCAAATAGTCTTGGCATCAAACTCATGTTTCACTGCATAAGTCTTGAAACACATCCTAAACTCCTTCATGCTTGGGAACAACTTTCCTACTTCAATGACAGGGTTTTCATTGTCATACACATGCACCAGCTAATCATCATGTGCATCATCTACCTCATCTGCAGCTTGTTGCATCAACTGTCCATCTACTTCTTCATCAGCATTAGCAGGCAAACTAGATTCACCCCTCTCCTGCTTATCTCTGTCATCGACTGGAATGCCAAAAAGTTTGGCCATCTCAATGTGAGGCATTGGTGCAATGACCAAATCAGTAGGCTCATCTAATTCAACTACATTCCAATCAATAGTTGCTGCAATTTCAGTTTCAGTTTCAGTTCTAGTCGCCTGTCCCTCGGGTATTACTGTAAGTTCAGGACACATGGGAATCAATGGCCTCTGTGTAGCCCAATCATCATCTACCATCTGCGCAGCCAATTGTGATGGCACATATCCAACCTTCGAAAAAATGTTCAGATCAATGAGCTCAGCAAAAAAATTAGCCCGTTTGCTTGTCCAGCCGTTTTTCCGATCGATTTCTTCAACAATCTGTTCACCATCTTCTATTCTCACATACTCTCCTTTCCAATCATCAAACCGCAACAGTGATACTTCTTGCTCTGGACCCCAAACAATATTCTCGCCAATTTTTTCCACCCATTTCTTCACTGCTGTCTCTCCCATGTTCTGTAGAACTTGTGGATCAATCTCTGTAAACTCAACCTCCCATTTAACAATAGTGTCTCTCTCAATGTTCTGTATGCTACCATCAACTAATTTTGCCTTTGATGGAAAGAAATTGACTGTCAATTCGAAGGTCCGAGCGGCAGCATCCCCTCTGTCAGTGGCGGACAGTGTGAGCCCGTGAGAAAAAGCAGACGAGGCCACCCCCTAATTGCATGCAAAATTGGATCGGAGAGAGGCGCATTACCTATTCGAAGTTGAATCTGGCGGCTCCATCTCAGTATGCCCACGGGCTTCCCTCACAACCTATCGATTCCGCAAGCGAAAACAGAGGAAACGAGCTGAGATCTACGGGCCGGAGAGAGGAACGAGAGGGCGACTAGGGTTTGAATTCACTCATCATTTTCTGAGGACGAAGGCTCCGCCGCCGTTGAGAACGAGGGCTCCGCCGCCGCCACCGAGAACGCAAGATCCGCCGCCACCGGAGAAGAAGGGGGGCAGAGTGGCGGGCCCGGCACGGTCGGGCGGCAGGGCACGGTCAGCTGTTTTGAGAAACAATTAAGTTGGACCCACATGTCCTAACATAAACGGGCGGGCTTGGTTGACGACCAATTTAACCACATTTAACAGCCATGTCGTGCGTGGGCTATTTGCCTGCTCAAAATTGTCGCACCACAGCCATTTGCTCGAACAACGTCGCACTCTTGCCAATTCACCTCAAAAACGTCGCACAGGAGCTATTGGCCCCTGGGGAAACCTATTGAGTAGCACCTTGTAGCCCTCTAGATCCGCCATAGAGTACGTGTACCATGACTTCTCCACCAGCATGCCATAGGAGCACGGGAGGCGCGGCATGTTAATTGTATTGTCACTAAGAAACTTGACAGTCCATCTGAGGCTCTTGCCGTAGCGCGCAAGGGTGGCTTGGCAGCAGGACCCCGAGCAAGACCCGTCCCCCCTGTCTAATTCGATATCGAAAGCACTCAGGTGTCGGCGCTCCAGCCAAGGCCCATGACAACATTTCTCGCCGTCGAGGCAGCGAATCGCGTGCCCAGGAGTTCCATATACGGTGCCATGGAGACGACCCCATTGTCTTTTGTGTTGCAGTGGTAGGAGACCGGGGCAAACACTCGTGCCTCGCCTGTAGCGACTGATACGCTCGCCAGCTCCACCAGCCAGGACGACTCAACGTCACCGGATGGCGAGCTGTACTGCTGCCTGACGTACTTGCCTCCAGCAAGGAAGGCACGGGGAGGAACGGAAGATTCGTTACACAAGACCTCGAAGCCATCACGGAAGCAGCCGTGGCCGACGCCGATGCCGAATGGGAAGGGGATGTCGATGTTACCGCACTTGTGTCGGCAACCCCCTTGAGCTTCAGCCGCCGCGGCAAGAGTATTTAACCAAAAACTACCACATTTCACGGATATGTGACAGAAAACTACCACTTTACGATTTTGTGCCAAAAACTACCACTTTTATCCTAATCCGTGGCAAAAAACTACCAAGTCTCGAAACCGTTCGCTTCGCCCGCGCTAAGCACCAAACTGACCAGCCGGTCCCATGTTTCAGGTGCCACAGTGGCCAACCGATGCCCGCCGCGCGTTAACGCGCGGTGGGCGTCGGTTGGCCATCGTGGCACCTGAAACATGGAACCGGATGGTCAGTTTGATGCTTAGCGCGGGCGAAGCGACAGGTTTCGAGACTTGGTAGTTTTTTCCCTCGTATCAGGACAAAAGTGATAGTTTTCCGCACAAAAACGTAAAGTGGTAGTTTTCTGTCACGTTTCCGTGAAATGTGGTAATTTTTGGTTAAATACTCCCGCGGCAAAGATGAGAACTAGGATTACTGGCACTGGCAGCACCAGTAGCAAGTGCTGCGGCTGGGATTGGAAATGGGAGCTGGGGGCGGCCATGGTGCTCTACTACCTTTCTGTCTGGTATGATGAGGTGTACACCCACCCTTGTTATATACCCGCACGTCGGCCCTTTGGTTGCTTCCACAAGAATACCTCCACCATCCGGTTAAACATTGTTAGAAGGGAGACAGAGGTTTGGTGCGGAATATGATGGATGTATTATTGAGCCTCGAGGGCGAGTATATATTGAGTACAAGACTTGGAGGGCAAGATGCCTCTCCTAAAGATAAGGTAGGAATCCTAAACTACCAAATACATGTAACCCAAATATATCTCTAACATCCCCCCCCCCACAGTCATAGCGGTAGTGTTGCGAACAACATGAGCGTCGCGGACGGTCAGATTGGAGAGAATAGCAGCCGACGGGCTGACATCCCCCCGCGGTCGTAGCGGGGGCGTCATGGACGGTGTCGCGTCGCGGACGCGGTGACTGTAGAGGAAGCCCACGAGTTGCTCAAGCGGATGATAGCCCTTTGTGCCGATGTCGAAGTAGCGGAGAGCGTAGGATGGTGTAGCCGTAGTCGAGGTAGCCGTGCGAAGAACGCCGTGGTCGGTGTCGAGTCGGGGTCGCCGGTGTCGAGGTAGTCACCGTGGAGCTGCGGAAGAAGAGCAGCGGCGGCGGCGGCCTAAGGAGGCGGCGGCTGCTAGAGAAGGAGCGCGGCGGCGGTGCTTGATCGTGGCGATAATGAACCCGACAGCGTGAAGAAAACCGGCGCCGACGGTGACGTTCCCGCGCCAAAAGAGGCGGCGCGGCGTATATCACATGGAAGTCAACGCGCGTGACGGGGGTGGACCGCGGGCCGCAGCGTTACGGCCCGAAGAGGCGAAGCAACGGCGGCGAGCAGGTCAGGGTGACGGCAGAGAAGACCTCAGGGCGGTTGCAGGGATCGCGTGCCACGCTCGCTACGTCCCGACGGGACGACGCAGCGGCAGCACGAGGGTCGGTGCAGCCTCGGGAACGACCTGTTCTGTCTGGTATAGTCTGTCTGGTATGATGAGGTGCACACCCACCCTTCTTATATACCCGCACGTCAGCCCTTTGGTTGCTTCCACAAGAATACCTCCACCGTCCGGTTAACAACTTGCAAAAGTTTACCGATGAACAGATCCATGCTGCTACTACTGCTGTTTCCTCTCCTCATCTTTTGTTTTTTTCTTCACCTTTTCACATAAATTTATGCTGTACAAATTTTTGGCAAATTTATGTTTCATTAAAAAAATTGAAAATTTTTATACAATGAGTGGCAGTTGTGTCCAGTCGACCTGCAAAGTTGCAAGGTCAAATGTTCTCTGGTTTGAAAGAAACAAAAAAGAGAATCTTCTATATAAGAATAGCACCACTCCTGACACAGACTGAATGTTCTAGATAGAGGGTATAAAACTATTGAGGTGCAATAAATCCAGACTCCCACGTATATAAGATGAGGTACACTTGTATATATACACGGCCACATGATCCTCATCGTGATGAGAATCAACGTATCCAGAAATGTTATCAGGTCAACGCATATGATGCAATGTTCCCCTCAGCTCTCGCCAAATGCAGGCGACACATAAAGAGAGAGAGAAAAGAAAAACAATGGGAACTCGGGGAGGGTTACTCTGCCGCACCATGACCTGACCTCACTCCCGTCGGCACTTTGGTTGCTTCCACAAAATACCTTCGCCACGTCACACAAGTTTTTGTTGTTGACCAAATTCATGTCACACAAGCTAAACAACTGTATTTGTAAGCCTACCTAAAGTAAAAGTATCATAACTAGTATCATGTATGTCGGCTAGATAATTTCAGTGAGGTGACATAAAATTAAAGAGGGACGAGAGGCTTGACTATCATGCTATAATACCGTATCATAATAAATGTTGTACTAATGTGTGTCAGGCATGTTAATAAATAAGATCATATATAAGACGAAAAAGGGTTTTCCCGCACCTTATATTATAATGCAACGACCACGGCACAAAGATACGTAGCAAGGTTCCGACCAGCAGACCACACATGCACAAACACACACAACAATACGAGTTACAAAAGTCCTGCTGGGGGATCAGCACAACAAGCCCCAAGAGCTAAGATGATATATAATTATATGTACTATGAAGATAGCATCATAAACTAGTATCATATGCATGATACTAATATATGATACTTCCCATCCCAGGCAGCATCAGGCACAAAGATGCAATTAGGCCGATATTGCTGCATAAATTTTTGCCTACAAGCTATTAGTTTGAGCACAACTTCTCACATAAAAACATGGAAAATTTATCTTGCAACGTCGAACTACAGATCCAACAATTTGTCAAAGTCTTGCTCCCCTCACATCACATAACTATTTTTGAACTGCAAAAACGTCTTATATTTAGTTACATAGCTAGCTAGTACAAATTAATACTGATGTTTGGTATAGTGCCACTCAATCTCCATATTATTTTATCCACTTCGATCAAGAGAAGTCAATAGAAACTTGGTAGACACCATCATTTTGTTCGTTTGACAATATCACTCTCAATGTCACTTTGAGATAGTCATATGCACGTTACTACTTGTCAAACAAGAAAAAAAAACTTTAGATGTCTCTTCATTGGTAGTGTATTCCAATAACATGCATTGCTAAGCCTAGCCTGCATTCATCCACGGTAATGTGTAGGCAACCGTTTTTCTAAAAGAGAAATCAACATGAACTCAATAAGCGCCCCCGATTTGTTAATTTGACAATATCACTTTCAATGTCACTGCCAGATAATCATATGCACGCTACTACTTTCAAACAGGTCAAACCCAAAACTTTACATGTCTCTTCACTGGTAGCATCTTCCAGGACATTGGATTCCTAAACCAAGAAGGTTGCACGTTTACATGGTCATGTATATATAGTGAAAAAATTCTATCTCCAACCAATAGAAAATAAAATACTATCAGAATTGTACCGGATACTAGTTAATAACACTATTTGAATTTGTCCCACCAAAAAGTAATTCTTCCTACAAAGTTGGATAATTGGTTAGCTAAATAAACTTAATGGCCAAAAGGTCTCACCGTCGATGTGGGAGGGACCATGTTCTCGTTCTTGTTAGGTTTAATTTCCTGGTTGGGGCACTAGTAGAAAAGGGGGCTTTGGTCCACGCCGGGTAACCCCATTAGTCCCGGTTCAGTCCAGAACCGGGACCAATGGGTGCATTTATCCCGGTTCGTGCGGCTAAGGCATTAGTCCCGGTTCACCTGGGCCCTTTAGTCCCGGTTCGTGCCACGAACCGGGACTAAAGGGTGCAATGCCCATTAGTCCCGGTTGGTGGCACCAACCGGTACTAAAGGTTAGACCTTTAGTCCCGGTTGGTGCCACCAACCGGTACTAATGGCCTTTGAGGCATTAGTACCGGTTCGTGGTACGAACTGGTACTAAAGGTCCCATTTTCAAACTCTCTCCACACCCCCCCTCTGTGGATCGCCTTTTCAGTTTTAAGAAAAATAAAAGAAAATGATGGAAATGTCAAAAAAATAAAAGAAAATAAGTTTCCCATGTGATATGTGGTCTAGTTGTTGGGAAAATTTGCAAATGTGAATTTTGACTTTATTTGCAAAATCTTTCTGAAATTTGTAAAAATAGGCATAACTTTTGCATACTAACTCGGATGAAAAAGTTTTTTATATGAAAAATCATCTACTCGAAAAGTTACATCCGAATTTGACAGGGGGGAAAGTTACGGGGCTTTTAAGATCTAGAGTGGAAAAAATCGAAAAAATTTCAAACTTACTAGTGGCGCACCATTTGCTAGGTGCGCCAGTAGTAACAGAAAAAAATATCGTTTCAAATTTTTTTTGGAAAAAATATGGGGTCAAATCTGGTCAAACAGTGGTCAAAATGTGGTCAAACAATGGTCAAACTAATTATTCTAGAATATTAGTGTTACTAAATAATTATTTCAGTTATTTCGAATTTTGGTCAAATATGGTCAAACTGTTGTCAAACTAATTATTGAAGAAATATTAGTGTTACTAAATAATTATTGTTTTTTAAAACAATAGTTTCAAACTCAAACAGTGAAATGTGTCACTTCATGCTCAAGCAAAATTCCTGAAGGTTAATAGGATTGACATCTTACTATTGTGAGGAAAGCAACAAGTGCAGACTTGGAAACGAGGGAGAATAGAACCCGGAAGTTAAGCGTGCTCAGGCTGGGGGAGTGGGAGGATGGGTGACCGTTCGAGAAGTTAGATGATTTGGAATGATGAGGGGTGGTTAGAGGATAAATTAAGCAGTGATGAGGGGTGGTGATTACAGACTAGAGATTAAAATAATTCAGAAATTTGAAAATAAAAAAATTCAAATTTTTTTTTAAAAAAAATCCATAAAATTTCTTTTAGTCCCGGTTGGTGTTACCAACCGGGACTAAAGGTGGAGCTCCACGTGGCCACGCCCTTTAGTCCCGGTTCCAGTAAGAACCGAGACTAAAGGGGAGAGGCATTAGTAACGACACTTCAGTCCCGGTTCGAAAACCGGGAGTAAAGGGCCTTACCAACCGGGACAAAAGCCCCTTTTTCTACTAGTGGGGTTCTATGGCGGCAGCGATGTCTCTCAATAGGAATAATGTCTGCCATGTACTCGTTCCCATCCTAGTGGTGCGTCTAGCTTCATCGAAGGGTGTGTGTCTCCGTCAGACCTCGCAGGATTTGTTCAGTGCTGGTGTTTGTTGGTTCTGTTTGAATTAAGTCGTCGTTCGCCTTCATTTGGGTGTTTACAGGTTTGATCCTTTTGATCTACGTCTTTCTTCATTGGAGATGGTTACTACTCTGGTGCGTTGCTCGAATGGGCCCTTAGCACGACGGCTACATGTCTGACTACGACAACAAGATTTGTCCGGCTCCGACAACGGAGGGGCGATGACGGTGGTGCCCCTTCGACTTGCTCCAATGCTTGTAATCGTCGCTGGTCGTCCACGGACCTAGTTGAAAGTTTTATTACCTCTTTTATTTTTTGTGTTGCCATGATTGAAGATGAAAAGATTGAAATTTTCTTACAAAAAAGAAAGTACTATACATGCATAATTAAAACGTATTGAGGAAGTAGTAGTTGTGTACGTATTTCTAGATTTATGTATACATTGGATGGACACGTGCTGATGTGGCACCTGGGAGTGTATTTCCATTGAGTAATCTTCGAACAGATGGGCCTATCTTGTTGGCTAAGACCAATTGCAACTTGTTGGCTTGATGTACTCAATGATTAGGCGAGGCATCACAAAAAAAAAATTATGCAAAGGACATAGTAGCTCAATCATGGCCAGGCAAAGTTGTATCATGGCCAGGTCATGGCGGCTATGCTGGGTCGGCATGCAGGGGGCCGGGTGCCACAAGCAGTTGGCCAGCCCTCCTTTCGCCGCCTAGCCCGCCCTACCCTTCACCTGCCGCTCCTCGCCGCCACCGTGGCCGTCGTTGGGCGAACCCGGCCGGCGTCGTGGGTCGCCTTCTCCTACCACTCCGGCACTGCGTTGGGGCTCCGGTTGTCGGTTAGGGAGATCGGGGCAGCCTGGTTCCGTGGATTTGCTGCGTGTGGGCTGCTGATGTGGGTCAATAATGGTGGTTGCCCTTGTGATCTTCTCACGCCAAATTAATGATCTACCTCTTTTGATCCTCTTCGATCTGGCCCATGATGAGTTCCGGATTTCTTCGCCGGAGATTTACATATTGGCGCAAGACACTCCTGATTTTCTAGATCCGATCTGATTCGGTATCTGCCCGTGCAATTTAAGTGGGTACTCTGTGAAGCTCCACTTTTTCTCCGTACCATGGGACATGTCTACTTCGAGATTTCCATGGTATTGCAAGAGGCGGAGAATATCATGATCGCTATGATTAGAGGATTAGAACAATTGGAGGGAAGGTGCTTTGAATGCGATGAAGACTTGAGCTTTGTGTTTAGGGACTTGCAGCAGCTGCCTCGGCAAGTGGGGGCGATAGCACTAGAGGACTTCAGTCTTGGTGGTGCTCCTCGAGTACCGAGTCTCGAATCTGTGGTAGAAACTAAAGGTCCGACCTTTGTTGGTTGTGCCTGACAATGATCTTTTTGAAGGCATTGTTTTTAAGAATTAAGGCTTTTTTCAGGGTGAAAACCTAAGATCATTGATCGGGCGACGAAATGCTTGTGCTCTGTTTCGTTCTTGGAGGCGTCGTCTTTGGAGGACCTCTTTGAGGTTCGGGTGCTGTCTTTGGTGGTGGTTAGTGCGTTGATACTGGGAGTGACTGATCACTTCGCAGTTTTTTTTCTTTTTGGCTGTGTACATCCTCAATGTCTATTTGGACTTTTAGTTCAGCCTAGGCTTGATGTAATTGATATCTTCGTGACATTAATATGTTTTTGTAGTCGTAAATTTTGTCAGTCTCTATTGAATAATTTAATAAATTTAATAAAGATGACTGCGTGCATCGTTTTGATGTAGAGGGCGGGGTTATCCTCCATTTCTAAAAAGAGAAGAAATCAACAGGAACTGTATAGACACAACCGATTTGTTCATTCGACAATGTCACTTTCAGATAGTCATGTGCACGTTACTACTTGTCAAACAAGAAAAACTCAAAGCTTAAAATGTCTCTTCACTGGTAGCAACTTACAGGACATTGCATTCCAAAGACAAGCAGACTGCATTCATCCATGTCATGTGTCATAAAAGATAAATATTTGAACAATAATTAATAAAAAACTATCCGAACTACTACCAGATATTAGTTAATACAGTATTTGAAGTACTACCAGATATTAGTTAATACAGTATCCAAACACAAGCAAACTGCATTCATCCATGACATGAACCTCACTCATGTCGGCACTGTGATTGCTTCCCCAACAATACCTCGGCCATGTCACACAGCCTAAACAACATTATTTCTAAGGGCATCTCCTACGGCGACCCGTAAATTTCCTCGCGCGTCCATTTGCGGACGGGAGGACCAGTCCGTAGGCACGTGTGCGGGAGGCGTTCATCCAACGCTGTTCGCATACATTTCAATAATTTTTTGAACCAACTGTACGAAATTCGTTAAAGAAGGCGGGTTTTATTCAAACCGTACAAAATCATTTACATTTTTGGACATATTTAATTAAAAAGGTTAAACTATGTGCACGTACGGTCGTGCTGAACTCCACCCCCACGACACTCACTGATACAGTATACTAGTTACTAGTCTAGGCCGGCCGCGGCACATCTCTTTGTCCTCCCCCCCCCGCCCATATCTTCTGTTAGGTTAATCCAAACAAGTTTACAGTTTAGTTTGCAAAGTGGTTATGTTAAGCAAAGAGTCTGGCTAGCAGTAGTAACTAGCGGTGTATCCAGGTAGAAGTACGAGGTATTTTACATTTTACATACAGAAGTTGGAGTTGGAGTCATGTTAGGCGTGTGATCAAGCTTGCCGGTGATTAGATTAGGAGAGTCCGGTTTAGGACTTGAGTCAATTTCCGTGTTGGGTTAGGAAGGCTCAGGTCGGTTTGCTATGCGTGCGTTGATATTTGTCTGCTGGCTATACCTATATAAACGCAGGCAGGGTGTGTGAGTTTGAATCAACAGAGAGAAAAGAGAAAAGAAATAAAGAGAAAATAAGGGCATGACAAGGGCCCTTGGCAATCAGTTTTTGTGTGTGCGTGCATTCGTGCTATTTGATGTGATCGATCCTGACCGCGAAATTCCAACAATTGGTATCTAGAGCAAGTTCGCGGTGAAGCTTTGCTTGCCCCGGGTGGCGACCTACTAGCACCTCGGGGCGGGCAATAAAGTCATTGGTGTAGCGACGAGGAGCGGGTGATATAGTCGTTGGGTGGTGCAGCGACGTGTAGGATCAGGCGGTAGTCGTTCGGCGGAGCAACGACGAGAAGGCGGCGAGGAAGGTATCGCAAGCGAGGCGACGGGTGATCTTGTTTGATGGAACTACCTAGAGGAGGGAGACAGGGCTGTCGTTGGCAAGGCATTGATGATCATTGATGGTTATGGAGGTGCTGAAGTTGCGACTCCGAGGAAATCATCGAGATCATCGTTGGAGGGTGCAAGGTGGAGATGGCAAAGTTGCGAGCCGTCATCGAGGTATGCATATGAGTTCTTGTAAGGTGCGTCCAAAAGCTCAGGTATGTGAATCTTCTACTGCAGTTGAGATGCATCATCGGCAGAAGAGAATTACGAGCGAGTGCGGAAGGAAAAAGGAATTGTTCCTTGCGTTTCCGTTCGTGGTGGTGGAGTTCCGGTGAGTTCATATACGCTGAAGATGAGTTGCACATATATGGCAAGTTGTGTTGCCGCTGGACAAGAGGTGTTGTTTGATAAGTTGTGTCATCAACGACAAAGAAAAAAGATGTGGAGGGTGAAAAGATGTGCCTCTCCGTGCACAAGCAACCGAAGAGAAGATGAAGATCAACGTGAGATGGACGCACATTAGTTAAGTTGAGTTCCTGCATGAGGCTATGAGTTTAGTCTGCATGTAGCACGCTAAGATGTGGCAGCGTGGCTGGTAGTCCGGATAATTGTTGGTTCTAGTCTGCAAGTCGGCATAAGAAGCAAAATATGACGATGAGGTGGTGGCCATCGTTGCAAGAAGAGAGAAGTTGCGGTCCGGTAAGTCACGCCACCGGAAACGTCGGATGTTTGGATTAGGGGGTGAATGTTACGTTAATCCAAACAAGTTTAAAGTTTAGTTTGCAAAATGGTCATGTTAAGCAAAGAGTCCGGCTAGCAGTAGTAACTAGCGGTGTATCCAAGTAGAAGTACGAGGTATTTTACGTATAGAAGTTGGAGTTGGAGTCATGTTAGGCTTGTGATCAAGTTTGCCGGTGATTAGATTAGGAGAGTCCGGTTCAGGACTTGACTCAATGTCCATGTTGGGTTAGGAAAGCTCAGGTCGGTTTGCTATGCGTGCGTTGATATTTGTCTGCTGCGTATACCTATATAAAGGCACGCAGGGTGTGTGAGTTTGAATCAACAGAGAGAAAAGAGAAAAGAAATAAAGAGAAAATAAGGACACGACAAGGATCCTTGGCTTTCAATGTATGCGCGTGCGTTCGTGTTACTTGATGTGATCGATCCTGACTACGAAATTCCAAAATCTTCCCTATGTCCGGCAGCACCACTCATCGGAGTGGCAAAGAGGGTCCTTCAGCCAGAAGGGGAAAGGGGGCTCCTCCGCTTCTGTGGAGCCCAGACGGGGCCCGATGATGGTCTAACATAAATAAGATGATATATAATACTATGTACTATGAAGATAGTATTATATACTAGTATCATATGCATGATATATACTCCCCATCACATGAAGCCTTAGGCCCAAAGATACAATTAAGACGGTATTACTGCATTAATTATTATTCCCCATCACAGGGTCCTTCAGCCCAGAGGAGAAGTTAAAAGAAGAGAAATAAGATCGTACCCGAAATATGGCTATCAAAACTTCTTGATCTACTCGAAACAGAGCAATCTTTCTCTAACATTTGCCAAGTCAATTTCTTCTGACCCAGGCACTTCTATGGGTGTCTGATATGAATTAGACCAGAAGCCAAGAAACCGAACACTGTTTTCATGATTAATCTTCCTCGGGCTATTAAACTCATGGCGAAATAGCTTGTCATCAATTGTGTGTATGCTCACACCATTCCTCTTCACAGCAACCGTACTCCCATTTTGGAGTTCATCCTGTTTGTCAGCATTTAAATGATGCTCAATCCTAGAATACGAAAGTAGGGTGGCCAAGTTCTGATTATAACTCTGGTACTTGTTTGACAGAAATAGTTGCACAACTTCCTACTGTAATTTTATTGATAAACTAACATTCCTATTACAAAAGGGTACAAACTAAACAACATTTCGAGTGGAATTGATTTTGATTGGCACATCTTACCTCCTAAAGGAAGATCTGGTGGGATTTTGCTAGGGGTCAGGTGTGAAACACTTGATGTGCTAAACGTGGTTCGGGGAGATTTTACGTTCATGTTTCGGGTGAGATCAAAATTGGATGGTTTCCAATGGTCTCTTGTGGCTGTATATGGAGCAGCACAACCTGAACTTAAATCAGATTTTCTAGCAGACTTAGTGCGGATCTGTGGAGATGAAACTCTGCCAATCCTAGTCGGTGGGGATTTTAATATAATTTGGAGAAGAGATGAAAAGAACAATGACAATTTTGAAGGACGTTGGTGTATGATGTTCAACATGATTATCGAGAGTCTTAATTTGAGAGAAATTGAACTCACCGGTAGACAATTTACTTGGGCCAATTCTTTGCCCACTCCCACATATGAGAAGTTGGATAGGGTACTCGCCAGTGTGAAATGGGAACAAAAGTATCCTTTGGTGTCGGTTCATGCGATGCAGAGAGCGATCTCAGACCATACACCCCTTCTTGTAGACTCGGGAGAGGCTACAGACATCGCGAATAAGAACGCCTTCTCTTTCGAACTAGGTTGGTTCGAGAAAGAAATCTTTTTGGAGATCATTGCACGCGAATGGGCGAAACATGTTAGTGGACGAACTAGTATTGAGCGATGGCAAAATAAGATCAGACTCTGAGGCAGTTTCTGCAAGGTTGGGCTAGAAATAAGAGTGGGATTTACAAACAAGAGAAAGAACGACTCACTCAATTAATTGAGGTGCTAGACTTAAAAGCCAAAAGTAATCTCCTTACAATTAGTGAGCAAAACTCCAAGTCCGAAGCTGAGCAAGGCTTACGAGCTCTTCTTAGAGAAGAGGAGCTCAAGTGGGCACTGCATGCTAAAGTGCTTAAGGTCGTCCAAGGGGATGGCAATACACATTTTTTTCCATATGATTGCGAATGGTAAACATAAGAATAAGAAAATCATACAGCTTGAACAGGACGAGGAGACAATTGTGGGGCATGAGAATTTGAAAGCTTATATCACTAATTACTATAAACAACTTTTTGGGCATCCATAAGCAAGCATGGTGGCCCTTGATGAATCTGTTTTTGGAGATATACCACAACTTCAGATAGAGGAGAATGATATTCTATCTGCACCATTTACTGAGAAGGAGATTCTGAATGCCATCTCACAAATGAAACCGAATAAAGCACCGGGACCAGATGGGTTTCCAGCTAAATTCTATAAGAAATGTTGGCATATTATTAAGGATGACCTTATGCATATGTTTCATCACTTCTTTAGTGCTCATCTGGCTTGATTACGTTGTTGCCCAAGAAAGAAGTAGCAGTTCGGATCGAACAATTTAGGCCAATATGTCTTATTAATGTGAGTTTCTAAATTTTCACAAAGGTTGGTACCAACAGATTGACACAAATTGCTCATTCAGTGGTACAACCGAGTCAGACAGCATTCATGCCAGGGCGACAAATACTTGAAGGGGTAGTCATTTTGCATGAAACGCTTCATGAAATCCATTCGAAGAAGCTAGATGGGGTTATCTTCAAAGTGGATTTGGAGAAGTCATATGATAAATTTAAATGGCCTTTCCTTCAGCAAGCAATGCGCATGAAAGGATTTAGTGAGGCGTGGCGGAACCAAGTGGGTTCTCAAATCCAGAATGGTAGTGTCGGAATCAAGGTCAACGATGATATCGGTCATTACTTCCAGACACATAAGGGTTTGAGACAAGGTGATTCCATGTCTCCTCTCTTGTTTAATATAGTGGCCGATATGTTGGCCATTCTTATTGGCAGAGCCAAGCAGCATGGTCAAGTGGAAGGCTTAGTTCCTCATTTGGTCGATGGAGGTGTTTCCATCTTTCAGTATGCTAACGACACTGTCCTTTTCATGGAACATGACATTGCCAAAGCGCGCAATATGAAACTGATATTATGCCTCTTCGAACAATTGTCTGGTTTAAAGATAAACTTTCACAAGAGTGAGTTGTTCTGTGATACATCTCCAACGTATCTATAATTTTTTGATTGTTCCATGCTATTATATTATCTGTTTTGGATGTTTAATGGGCTTTACTAAGCACTTCTATATTATTTTTGGGACTAACCTACTAACCGGAGGCCGAGTGCAAATTGCAGTTTTTTTTGCCTATTTTAGTGTTTCGCAGAAAAGGAATATCAAACGGAATCCAAACGAAATGAAACCTTCGGGGGAGTTATTTTTGGAACAAACGTGATCCAAAGGACTTGGAGTGGATGTCAAGAAACGAGCAAGGAGGCCACGAGGCAGGGAGGCGCGCCTGCCCCCCCCCCCCCCCCCCCCCCCCCCCCCCCCCCCCCCCCCCCCCCCCCCCCCCCCCCCCCCCCCCCCCCCCCCGGCGTGCCCCCCACCGACCTACTTCTTCCTCCTATATATGCCCGTATACCCCGAAAACATTCAGGAGCACCACGAAACCCAATTTCCACCGCCGCAACCTTCTGTACCCAAGAGATCCCATCTTGGGGCCTTTTCCGGAGCTCCGCAGGAGGGGGAACCGATCACGGAGGGCTTCTACATCAACACCATAGCCTCTCCGATGATGTGTGAGTAGTTTACCTCAGACCTTCGGGTCCATAGTTATTAGCTAGATATCTTCTTCTCTCTCTTTGGATCGCAATACAAAGTTATCCTTGATTCTTTTGGAGATCTATTTGATGTAACTCTTTTTGTGGTGTGTTTGTCGAGATCTGATGAATTGTGGGTTTATGATCAAGATTATCTATGAACAATATTTGAATGTCCTCTGAATTCTTTTATGTATGATAGGTTATCTTTGCAAGTCTCTTCGAATTATCAGTTTGGTTTGGCCTACTAGATTGATCTTTCTTGCAATGGGAGAAGTGCTTAGCTTTGGGTTCAACCTTGCGGTGTCCTTTCCCAGTGACAGCAGAGGCAGCAAGGCACGTATTGTATTGTTGTCATCGAGGATAAAAAGATGGGGTTTATGTCATACTGCTTGAGTTTATCCCTCTACATCATGTCATCTTTCTTAATGCGCTACTCTGTTCTCATGAACTTAATACTCTAGATGCAGGCAGGAGTCGGTCGATGTGTGTAGTAATAGTAGTAGTGCAGAATCGTTTCGGTCTACTTGTCGCGGACGTGATGCCTATATACATGATCATGCCTAGATATTCTTATAACTATGCACTTTTCTATCAATTGCTCGACAGTAATTTGTTCACCCGTGTAATACTTATGCTATCTTGAGAGAAGCCACTAGTGAAACCTATGACCCCCGGGTCTATCTTCCATCATATTGCTTTCCTATCAATTTACTATTTCTACTATCTTTTATTTTGCAATCTTTACTTTCAATCTATATCATAAAAATACCAAAAATATTTATCTTATTATCTCTATCAGATCTCACTTTTGCAAGTGGCCGTGAAGGGATTGACAACCCCTTTATCGCGTTGGTTGCAAGGTTCTTATTTGTTTGTGCAGGTATAAGACAACTTCTGTGTAACCTCCTACTAGATTGATACCTTGGTTCTCAAAAACTGAGGGAAATACTTACTCTACTTTGCTGCATCATCCTTTCCTCTTCAAGGGAAAAACCAACGCAGTGCTCAAGAGGTAGCATTCTGCTTTGGGAGGGTCAAAGACGAGCAAGACACATATAGACAACTTTTCGGGTGTGAATTAGGGTCTTTACCATTTAGTTATTTGGGCATACCAATTCACCACCGTAAGTTGTCCAATAAAGAGTGAAAGTGTATCGAAGATCGAATTGAGAAAAAACTAAGCTGCCGGAAGGGCAAGCTCATGTCTTATGGAGGTTGGCTAGTGCTGATTAATTCGGTACTGACCAGTATGCCGATGTTCCTATTATCTTTCTTCGAAATTCCAAAAGGAGTCTGGAAGCGACTTTATTTCTTCAGGTCTCGTTTCTTTTGGCAGTCAGATGAGGCCAAAAGGAAGTACCGACTGGCGCGATGGGACATCCTTTGTCGGCCAAAAGACCAAGGGGGTCTTGGTATTGAGAACATAGAAATCAAGAATAAATGCCTTATGAGCAAGTGGTTGTACAGGTTAGAGACGAAGCCGGAGGGCATGTGGGCACAGATTTTGCGCAATAAGTATCTACAGTCTAAAACGTTGCCCAGGTTACCATGCGACCAACTGACTCGCCATTCTGGAAAGGGCTTATGAGAACGAAGGATTTGTTTTTCCGTAGGGTCAAATTCTTGGTTGGCAATGGGATGTCAACAAGATATTGGGAAGACACGTGGTTAGGAGAGACATCCCTGGCCATGCAATATCCCACCCTTTATAACATTGTGCAACGTAAGGGGGATTACGTAGGCACAGTGTTCCAAATGATTCCCTTGAATATTCACTTCAGGCGTGCGTTAGTTGGTGAGCGATGGACTGCCTGGTTGCACTTGGTTCGGGGATTGATAGATGTTCAACTTTCCGACCAGGCGGATTTGATGCATTGGACACTAGCTAAGAATGGGGTTTTCACGGTGAAATCTTTCTATATGGACTTGATTAATTCTGGCCCAATCTCAAGATCGTTGCATATTTGGAAGATTAAAGTCCCCTTGCGTATTAAAATTTTTATGTGGTTCGTCCATAAGCAAGTCATCCTCACAAAGGACAATTTAATCAAAAGGCGATGGATAGGTAGTTCACGTTGTTGTTTTTATAATCATTACGAAACAATACAACACTTATTCCTTGAATGCCCACTCGCCAAATTGCTTTGGAGAACCATCCATATAGCCTTCAACATTAACCCTTCAGTTGATATTGGATCGTTGTTTGGAACGTGGTTAGCTGGGGTTGAACATACTACTACAACTCGTATTCGGATTAAAATATGTGCGCTTTTGTAGACTATATGGAATTGTCGAAATGATTTGATTTTTAACAAAAAACACAATTTAACTTTCTTGCAGGTTGTCTTCAGAGCTACCGCATGGATCCGTATGTGGTCCTTACTCACTTCTATTGACTCTAGAGAGCCTTTGCTTACTGAGTGCAACCAGTGGGAGATGGTAGCACGGGTTATATTCAACCGGTTCGGATGGCGGTCGCATAACCGGATAGGAGTCTAGGGAGCTTATCCTTTATTTTGCCTTACGGGTTGTAATTTGGAGCGTTTACTTTCATCTTCTTTGTTTTGCTCCGTTTGCGAGCTGTAATACCGTGATGACTTTGTGTTATTTTGAGACTTTTTAATAAGATGGTTGCATGCATCATCATGATGTAGAGGCCGGAGATACGCCTCCATTTGTAAAAAAGAAACTAAACAACGTGAATTCGTGGTAAGTTCTAATCAAACGAGTGATATTTGACCTTGTAAAACGCTCCAAAGCCACCCTGACCAATTTTTCTCTCTTCAGAGAATTGGTCTGTGATCTGCTGTAACAGTGCTAATGGCAGATCCTTCGGGTCCTCGTCTCCGTTCAACATTCTGTGTGAGCATGATAAGATTATAGTTTGCTTGAGACATGCAAGCTCGTAGAAATACACATCAAGGAAATGCTTACCAAGCAATTTAGTCCTGTGGCTCAAACTGGAACTGCTCCAAGCAATTTTAGCACACTAAACAAGATGCTAACATTTTTTATTAAGATATATATACACAGATGTGCAAGAAAGAGAACTAATATTCAAGGCAACCAAGACGGTTAGCTCATACTGATGAGATTTGGCCAAAGTCATGGAACAAGAGCAGAGTGGAGAGCCGAAGAGCAAACAAAAATGACTTTAGCCTAAAACGGAGTTGGCCTCACCTGTTAGGGATGAAGCACGCTGGCCAAGAAAGAAGACATGCATGGACAAACCTTGAGAGTCCCTGTTGCTTATTCCGTACAGCTACCGGTTGGTCAACACGTTCTATAGGCATTATATTCTTTCAACAATAATTGAAGCAAGTTTGACATTTTATTCCATGACATATTCAAATCTGACAGCATCAATATTTATCTAACTTTGACATCATCAGCTACCGAGGTGCTGACCACGCCACCATACACCAATACCTTTTTTCCCAGAATAATTATGTATTCCAATCAAGTCTGCTGTTACATATAGTAGTTGCTACTTGTCCAATTCAACAGCAAAACCTTCTAAAAAAAACTTAGCCCCCTCTTCTCTCTAAATTCCGTAGTGATATGTCTTCCGTTACATATGGTATTTTAGATATCCCATTAATTTTCTTTCTAATGTGTACATGGTATCCTGCCATTTGGAGGCACTTTTTTTTTAAACTGCGGCAAAGTGAGAAAGACATTTTCTTTGTTTTAGAGAAGGTCCCAGCTATGGCTCCTAGCCACACGTTTCTTCAGCATTATTTTGCTAATGATAGAAGATCTCTTATACTCGAAACGCATTATCCACTTTGTAGACTCTACACTGGTAGAAAAAGGGCCTATAGTCCCGGTTCGTAAGGGCCTTTAGTCCCGGTTTCGGAACCGAGACTAAAGTGTCGGTACTAATACCTCCCCCTTTAGTCCCGGTTCAATCCAGAACCGGGACTAAAGGCCCTCCACGTGGGCAGTGCGCAGAGCCCAGTCAGGAGACCCTTTGGTCCCGGTTGGTGGCACCAACCGGGACCAATAGGCATCCACGCGTCAGCACTTCTGTGGCTGGGGTTTTTGTTTTTTTTAAGGGGGGGGGGTTGGGGTTGCGTGGCAGTGCGCAGAGCCCAGTCAGGAGACCCTTTGGTCCCGGTTGGTGGCACACCGGGACCAATAGGCATCCACGCGTCAGCACTTCTGTGGCTGGGGTTTTTATTTTTTTTTTTGAAAGGGGGAGGGGTTGGGGGTTTTGGGGGGTTAATTTAGGTGTTTCATATATTGTGTTAGCTAGTTATAATTAATAGAGAGAAGTGTCCTCTCTTATGTCCGTGCTTGGTCGACGCTACGTACTATACATACGTATAGAGAGGACTAGACACGCTAGCTAGCTAGTAAGCAAACGAAGGAAACAGAAGATCGTCATGAACATATATGCATACAGAGAGAAGTGATATCGACCACCTCTCCTTCTCCGAGAGATTGGTCGAACAACAAGTTCTCGTATATCTATCCGACACTACCGGCTACATATATACAATAATTATCTCTTACAAATATAATCATACGGACTCAGGGTCCACATAGAATTCTCCGTCTTCAGGGATCACGTGGTCAAGAAAGAATGCCGCCAATTCCTCTTGAATTGCTCGCATGCGAGCTGGTGCTAGGAGTTCATCCCGCTTCCGAAACATCTAATTTGAAGAAGGGGGTCAATACATATATATATATATATAATATAAAGAATGAAACTCAACACAAATGATGGTAATAAAATAAAATTGTGAATGTTGTTATTTACGTACTTCATATTGTTCGTTAGAGTACCCGCCCCGCTCACAGGTCGTGTGGCGGATGGACTCGCAGATGTAGTATCCACAGAAATCATTCCCTTGTTCCTGCCACAACCACTTTACAAGAAATAGAGGTCAATCAAACTGATAAGCAAGAATGCTAAATGGTATTGATGAAACTAGCGCTTGAATCACTAGGAGATGCGCGGAACATGCTACTATAGTACTTACTTTCGGGTGTCTAAATTCCAGCTCCTTCGGCAGTCCCGGAACTGTTTTGGTGAATTTTCTCCAAACCCTGCCGGACAAAGAAAACAATTACTTGATATCAGGAAATGAACAAAGTTGCTGATATGGTGGATAATGATCGATTTAACTTACTTCTTGAGGATTTCAGTCATGTCCGCATACTCCTTGGGATCTTTTCGTTTAGAGTCCAAGACGGTTACTACTCCCTGCTCAAGCTTAATCTCTAGGAGAATATAGTGGAACTGCACACACATGCATAACTCATCAATTACATTACTATAACCTTGACTAATATATAAGGGAAACCGAATACGCACAAGACAGTAACACTCACCTGAAGTTGTAAGGAAAGAGTATTATATCTTTGTTTTGATTTATTACGAACGATCGTAGCAAGTTGGCCTCGGTAGCTGCGGCATGAAGTTTAACCTCAGTTGCATCTATGAGATATGTGTTAATGAACCCAATATCACCGACTTGTCTTTTCTTCAATTCGGCGATCTTCAATCTGCATAATATAGTGAGGATGATTATAAATACATGCAATGAAAGAGCTAAGCTATATAGAGAAACTTAATGACAGAAGTAGTACTACTTACAGACAGTAGCAGGCGACCGTTGTTTTATCGAGGGCCAATTGATTGAAAAACTGATAGAACTCCTCAAATGGAACAGGCAACAGATCAATTCCAATGAGGTCATGCTCCTTTTTAACTTTCACATACAAAGTACTCCTCCCCCCAGAGTCTCTGCAGATTTTCAAGTACCAATCATGCAATCTTCGCATCATCGTTGATAGAGATCTTTCATCTTTGACGAGAGGCTTCCCGTACTCGTATCTTTGTATCTGCACCTCCATGGGTTCATAATGTACTTCGTCGGGCAGGTAATCTGCAAGATTGCTATAACCGGGCACCATCCTCGGATCATTAGCGACGTTGTGGCTAGGCACCTTGAGCGGGGGGCACGATTGCTTCGCTTGTTCGCCGAGCTGGGCAATTTGTTTCCCAGCTCGTCGTTCTTTCAGCCTTTGATCACTGACAGTACTTCCCGACCGCTCCGCTTCGGCAAATTCCTTTCCAATAATGCGGTCATAGTTTCCTTTCGGCGGATCAGACTTCGGTGGTTTTGTCAGGGCAGCCAGAGTGCGCTTCACTTTCACCCGATCTACCTTCTCCTCCGGAGGTGGATGTTTCTTTGCTTTCACCCCTTCAAAGAAGTTCCTCACTTCTTCTCGCGCGATCTCGGCGTTCTCCTCCAGGGTCCTCTCATATGGTAACTTCTCTGGAGTCTTCAGAGAAGGACCGAATCTGTATGTCCTCCCGCCTCTGGTTGTACTGCTAGACGCCGACCGAGCAGACGGAGCGGTTGTCTTCTTTACTTGCTTAAGAGGCGGAGGAGAAGGACTACGACGCGCCGGAGCAGCTGGAGCGGCGGCAGGTCTCTTCCGCCCTTGCTGACGAGGCGGAGAAGGAGGAGGCTGGCTGCTCGGGCGCGTCGGCGCAGGCGGAGAAGGAGGCGGAGTGCCGCCACGCGCCGGAGAAGGAGCCGGCCGAGGGCCCTGATCGTCACTCGCCGGAGGAGGAGGCGGTGGAGGCGGAGTGCCCTGACTCGCCGGAGGAGGAGGAGGAGGCGGATGGCGTCCAGTTCGGAAGGTTGATGAGCTCCTTCCGCCATAGGCATGGAGTCTTCAGAGCAGACCCCAGCCGAGTCTCCCCTTCACCGGTAGGGTGGTCAAGCTGGAGGTCCTCAAATCCCTCCGTTATCTCATCCACCATCACCCTAGCATATCCTTCTGGAATCGGCCGGCAGTGAAAAGTTGCGCCGGGTTCAGTAGGAAAAACAGAGCCAACAGCCGCCTTGACCTTCAAATTCATCCATTGCGTCATAAGGTGGCAATTTTGAGACTCCGTTATAGCATCCACGGGATAGCTGGCAGGAGCCGTCAAGGCATGCTCCAGCTGAAGCAGCTCGGTGGAAGCCACGCTGCTTCTGCGCTGAGATGGCGGGGTAGCTTCGGGGGAGGCTTCGGCAGTACGTTTGCTGCGATTTGCTTCTCGTTCCTCTATCGCGTCTACCCTTGCTTGCAGCGCCTGTATTTGGGTCTGCTGCACTTTTTTCCTCCTCTCATGGGATTTGTAACCGCCTGCGTCCGGAAACCCAACCTTCCACGGAATGGAGCCTGGCGTGCCTCGTGTCCGTCCAGGGTGCTCAGGATTCCCGAGGGCCATTGTGAGCTCGTCGTTCTCTCTGAGCTAAATGACTCTGAAATTGGAAAGCATTTCAAAATGAACTCTGAAAAGGTTGAAAGTTGGCATGGTATCATCATTTCACCCACATAGCATGTTCCAAAAAGTAGAGAGGGTTACGACAAAAACTTGATGCACTTCATGTACAAAATGGACAATCACTTTCGAAGTATCAAAGTTTCGAACCATAAGACATGAAAGCATTTCAAATGAACTCTGAAAAAGTTGAAAGTTGGGATGGTATCATAATTTCACCCACATAGCATGTGCATGTACAAAACAGACAATGGTAGCATGTTCGTCTGTTACAAATTTGGCATGGTATCATCATAATAGTTGCGGGAGAAAGTCTTCACTTTTTCTTCGCTTGTGTCATTTGCTTATTGCGCCGTAACCATGGATAATCTTCATTGTTTATCAGGATGCTTGGGTCAGCCTTGACATTGAAGGGAGTAATTTCATGAAACTTTTCATAATCTTCAGACATGTCTGTCTTGCCGTCCACTCCCAGGATGTCCCTTTTTCCTGAAAGAACTATGTGGCGCTTTGGCTCATCGTATGATGTATTCGCTTCCTTATCTTTTTCTTTTTCTCGGTTTGGTAGACATGTCCTTCACATAGATAACCTGTGCCACATCATTGGCTAGGACGAGCGGTTCGTCAGTGTACCCAAGATTTTTCAGATCCACTGTTGTCATTCCGTACTGTGGGTCTACCTGTACCCCGCCGCCTAACAGATTGACCCATTTGCACTTAAACAAAGGGACCTTAAAATCAGGTCCGTAGTCAAGTTCCCATATGTCCACTATGTAACCATAATATGTGTCCTTTCCGCTCTTGGTTGCTGCATCAAAGCGGACACCGCTGTTTTGGTTGGTGCTCTTTTGATCTTGGGCGATCGTGTAAAATGTATTCCCATTTATCTCGTATCCTTTGTAAGTCAATACAGTCAAAGATGGTCCCCTGGACAACAAGTACAACTCATCACAAACAGTGTTGTCACCTCTGAGACGTGTTTCCAACCAACTGCTGAAAGTCCTGATGTGTTCACATGTAATCCAGTCGTCGCACTGCTCCGGGTGTTTGGAGCGCAGACTGTTCATTGTGTTCATCGACATACGGGGTCACCAAGGTAGAGTTCTGTAGAACTGTGTAGTGTGCTTGAGACCAAGAATATCCGTCCCTGCATATTATTGAGTCTCTTCCAAGAGTGCCTTTTCCAGTCAGTCTCCCCTCATACCGCGATTTAGGGAGACCTATCTTGTTAAGGCCAGGAATGAAGTCAACACAAAACCCGATAACATCCTCTGTTTGATGGCCCATGGAGATGCTTCCTTCTGGCCTAGCGCGGTTACGGACATATTTCTTTAGGACTCCCATGAACCTCTCAAAGGGGAACATATTGTGTAGAAATACAGGCCCCAGGATGACAATCTCCTCGACTAGATGAACTAGGACGTGCGTCATGATATTGAAGAAGGATGGTGGGAACACCAGCTCGAAACTGACAAGACAATGCGCCACATCTCTCCTTAGCCTTGGTACGATTTCTGGATCGATCACCTTCTGAGAGATTGCATTAAGGAATGCACATAGCTTCACAATGGCTAATCGGACGTTTTCCGGTAGAAGCCCCCTCAATGCAACCAGAAGCAGTTGCGTCATAATCACGTGGCAGTCATGAGACTTTAGGTTCTGAAACTTTTTCTCTGGCATATTTATTATTCCCTTTATATTCGACGAGAAGCCAGTCGTGACCTTCATACTGAGCAGGCATTCAAAGAAGATTTTTTTCTCTTCTTTCGTAAGAGCGTAGCTGGCAGGACCTTTATACTGCTTCGGAGGCATGCCGTCTTTTTCGTGCAAACGTTGCAGGTCCTCTCGTGCCTCAGGTGTATCTTTTGTCTTCCCATACACGCCCAAGAAGCCTAGCAGGTTCACGCAAAGGTTCTTCGTCACGTGCATCACGTTGATTGAGGAGCGGACCTCTAGGTCTTTCCAGTAGGGTAGGTCCCAAAATATAGATTTCTTCTTCCACATGGGTGCGTGTCCCTCAGTGTCATTCGGAACAGCTAGTCCATCGGGACCCTTTCCAAAGATTACGTAGTGTAAATCATTGACCATAGCAAGCACGTGATCACCGGTGCGCATGGTGGGCTTTTTCCGGTGATCTGCCTCGCCTTTGAAATGCTTGCCTTTCTTTCGACATTGATGGTTGGTCGAAAGAAATCGACGATGGCCCAGGTACACATTCTTCCTGCATTTGTCCAGGTATATACTTTCAGTATCATCTAAAAAGTGCGTGCATGCGTGGTATCCTTTGTTTGTCTGTCCTGAAAGGTTACTGAGAGCGGGCCAATCGTTGATGGTCATGAACAGCAATGCCTTATGGTTAAATTCCTCCTGTCTGTGCTCATCCCACGTACGTACACCGTTTCCATTCCACAGCTGTAAAAGTTCTTCAACTAATGGCCTTAGGTACACATCAATTTCGTTGCCGGGTTGCTTAGGGCCTTGGATGAGAACTGGCATCATAATGAACTTCCGCTTCATGCACATCCAAGGAGGAAGGTTATACATACATAGAGTCACGGGCCAGGTGCTGTGATTGCTGCTCTGCTCCCCGAAAGGATTAATGCCATCCGCGCTTAAAACAAACCATACATTCCTTGGGTCCTTTGCAAACTCATCCCAGTACTTTCTCTTGATTTTTCTCCACTGCGACCCGTCAGCGGGTGCTCTCAACTTCCCATCTTTATTTCGGTTCTCACTGTGCCATCGCATCAACTTGGCATGCTCTTCGTTTCTGAACAGACGTTTCAACCGTGGTATTATAGGAGCATACCACATCACCTTCGCAGGAACCCTCTTCCTAAGGGGCTCGCCGTCAACATCACCAGGGTCATCTCGTCTGATCTTATACCGCAACGCACCGCATACCGGGCATGCGTTCAGATCCTTGTATGCACCGCGGTAGAGGATGCAGTCATTAGGGCATGCATGTATCTTCTCCACCTCCAATCCTAGAGGGCATACGACCTTCTTTGCTACGTATGTACTGTCGGGCAATTCGTTATCCTTTGGAAGCTTCTTCTTCAATATTTTCAGTAGCTTCTCAAATCCTTTGTCAGCCACAGCATTCTCTGCCTTCCACTGCAGTAATTCCAGTACGGTACCGAGCTTTGTGTTTCCATCTTCGCAATTGGGGTATAACCCTTTTTTGTGATCCTCTAACATGCGATCGAACTTCAGCTTCTCCTTTTGACTAATGCATTGCGTCCTTGCATCGACAATGACCCGGCGGAGATCATCATCATCGGGCACATCGTCTGGTTCCTCTTGATCTTCAGCAGCTTCACCCGTGGCAGCATCATTGGGCACATCGTCTGGTTCCTCTTGATTTTCACCAGCTCCCCCCGTTGCAGCATCACCGTATTCAGGGGGCACATAGTTGTCATCGTACTCTTCTTCTTCGCCGTCTTCCATCATAACCCCTATTTCTCCGTGCCTCGTCCAAACATTATAGTGTGGCATGAAACCCTTGTAAAGCAGGTGGGAGTGAAGGATTTTCCGGTTAGAGTAAGACCTCGTATTCCCACATTCAGTGCATGGACAACACATAAAACCATTCTGCTTGTTTGCCTCAGCCGCATTGAGAAACTCATGCACGCCCTTAATGTACTCGCGGGTGTGTCTGTCACCGTACATCCATTGCCGGGGACGGATACCAAAACCATCGCACTATATAAGATGTAATAATAAATGTAAAAAAATGATACAATTATCTATCTAAACATACAAGTAAGAATATTTTTCCTTTCAGAAAGAAGATAAGAACAAGAGGCTCACCACGGTGGTGTCGGTGATGAGATCGGCGTGGGTGATCGACGGCGGTGAAGACGGGGACGGGGCGTGACGGACCGCTAAATCTAGACAAATCTCGAGGAAAATGGAGCTTGGAGGTCGAGCTTCGAGAGGAGAAAGCTTAAGTAGTGTGGTTCGGGCATTCCATCGAACACCTCATGTGCATAGGAGGTGAGCTAGAGCACCACAAAGCCCTCTCCCCCTCGGCCATAAAAAAAAGAGCACTGTGCTCTGCTCTTGCGCGAGGGGGTATATATAAGCACCTCATTGGTCCCGGTTGATGACATGAATCGGGACTAAAGGGAAGCCTTTGGTCCCGGTTCAAGCCACCAACCGGGACCAATGGTGGTGGGCCAGGAGCTAGGCCCATTGGTCCCGGTTCGTCCCACCAACCGGGACCAAAAGGTCCAGACGAACCGGGACCAATGGCCCACGTGGCCCGGCCGGCCCCCTGGGCTCACAAACCGGGACCAATGCCCACATTGGTCCCGGTTATACACTGAACCGGGACTAATGGGCTGAGCCGGCCTGGACCATAGCCCTGTTTTCTACTAGTGCTATTAGCTAATCAAGACCATAATAATGCATCGATCCAATAAGCCGCCGGCAATCATGTTCTCTGAACAGCTCGATGAGCGTCGTGCCACTTGGGACTTCAGTTTTATATATACTCTGTCACTAACAGCTAAGCCATTAAACAGTTTCATAGTGCTACATGTCTATTTAACTACGCTAGTTTACCCATCCCAAGTTCCCGACCAAGGCTGTATCTTTAATTATAGTACAAGATCTGATCTAAACACTCTTATATTTCTTTACAGATGGAATACCAACCAAGGTTATTGCAAGCCTTCGGAATTTTTGCATGTAATTGTCCATACAATTCCCTATAAGTTTGCCAGCTCCATGAAATGGCCTTCTCCATCCATTTCTTGTTCAGATAATCGACATCTCCATGCAATTCCTATTCTTCTAGGAACAAGAAACAACAAGATAAACACTAAAATGCATTTTTTTTTCCTTTTGATGAGGCATAGCCATGCCTATTGCGGAAGCAAAGCTGTGCGTCCACGAGAAAGAAATATGTGCCTTTTTCCTTTCTGAGAGGCAGAGCTATGCCTTTCATAAAAGCAAATCCGTGCCTCCACGAGAAATGAATCTATCCCTCTCGCAGAATAAAAAAACACAATTTGCTTATATGTTTTTTCTAGTTTTATATTTCAAAACCGAGGGGAAACCGGGCAAAATCCAAAAAACAAAAAGAAACTATGAAAAAACACCTAAAACCCCAAAACACATACAAATAAAAATAAAATAACACGTGGCGTCGTCTGAGAGCCAAGCCCACCAAAAGTGACCATTGAGGGTCTCCCAAAAGGGGTACCCCTCAGTTATTTGTGGTGCACCTATTCAGCAACCTAAGAGCTAAATCGGGAGGGAACGCGCACCCACCGCTTCCCTGCACTCGTTTTGGGCCAGCCCATGAGCGGCCTAGCACCTGTTTAATTATTTTGCCTTTTTATTTTTCTGTTTTTACTTTTCCGTCTTTAAAATAATTCAGGATTTGAAAAAAGTTGCAAATTTCCAATAAATTTTTGAATTTTCAAAAACAAAATGCGTACTCAGAAAATATTCGTGAACTGATAAAATATGATAATGATATCCAAAAATGTTCAAAAAATTTAAAAGCTATTCATGAGTTCGAAAAATGTTCACTAATTTTAAAAAATATGTTCGCGTATAGTAATGTTTTCACTAATTCAAAAAATTCCTGCATTTTAGAAAAATGTTCTTGAGTTTCAAAATTACTCACGACTTTCACAACAATGTTTGCTAGTTTTTAGATAATGTTCACGAATTTCAATAAATGTTTGCAAATTCAAAGAAAATGTTCATGAATTTATAAAAATATCCGTGAATCAAAAATGTTCATGAGTTGTAAAAAAGCTTTAGAGTTTCAGACAATATACAGGAATTCCAAAAATGTTCATGAATTTCCAAAAACGATCCTGAACATCCAAAATGTTTGCAAATTTGAAAATTAACCTTGATATTAAAAATTATCAATGCATTCATAAAAAATCACGGATTCAAACTATGTTTGTGCGTCTGAAAAATGTTCATTAATTTCAGAAAAATAACAATCTGCAAATAGGAAAAGGATAAGATAAAAAATAAAAAGAAAAGATGAAGAAAGAAATAAAAGCATGGGTAACAAAAGAATAAGAAAAAACCAAGTGAAGGATGGTTCTAAACCTTTCCAAAATCAGTGCGAAAAAACCTGAATGGGTCGGCTCATACAGAGGACTTGACACACGAGAGGGTATGCGCTAGATCACCATACAACAATCTACGCGCCAAGTAGTAGCCACGCAACAGAAGGGACACTCGCACTGGTGGGTCGTTGTCGAAATGAAACTGAGTTACAGCCCCCCTTTCCAATGTGATTTTTTTTAAAGATATATTTATGATCTGGCGCAACCCATCAGGAGATATCCCCATATCCCACATGCAGCACAACTTTGCAACAGATCGACGAAATCACGAATTAAGAAGTACTCGTTTCAAAGATCTACCTCCTAAGATTACGACAAGTGGCACACTGCATCCGCGCCACTAGTGGTAATATCGGAGTTTTCACCTCTTTCATATTTTCCTTTATGCAAAAACATTTTCTATCTAAAATTGTGCATGGAAATCTTGAACCATTTTCACCGTTGGATTTCTCACGTCGAGATCTTCAAAACTACATCCCATGTTCATAGAAAAGGAATCAGAAGCATGTTTTTTTCTTTCCGAAGAGCCACAACTATGCATTTCGCGAAAGTAAATCCGTGCCTCCATAAGAAATAAATATTTGTGTCGCATGGAATGAAAAAAAACACATATTATTTTCCGTTTCGGAAGAGGAACGACTGTACCTCTTGTAGAAGCAAATCCGTGCCTCCATAAGAAGTAAATCCGTGCCTCTCGCGGAAGGAAAAATAGACAATGCGTTTATTTACTTTTTCCGAGAGGCACGACTGTACCTCTCACGGAAGCAAATCCGTGCCTCCACAAGAACTAAATTCATGCCTCTTATGGAAGGGAAAAAGGTGTTTTTTCATTTTCCTAAAGGTACAATCGTGCCTCTCATAAAAGCAAATCCGTGTCTCCACGAGAACAAAATCCATGGCTCTCACGGAAGGAATGAAACGCATTTTTTTTTCTTTATCCGCGAACCATGACTGTGCGTCTTGCGGTAGGAAATGTGTGCATTCACGAGAAGCAAACCATACCTATCGCGAAAGAAAGAAAAAAAAGAAACATGTTTTTTCGTTCAATTTTTTAAAAATGTTTTTCAGTCCAAAACCTAAGTAAAATAAGGAGTAAACCAAAAAGCGAGTTAATTGCAAAAAACCACCACATTTGGGGCATCGATTGCAGAAAACCACCTAATACCTAATTTTATGCAAAAACCACCGTGTTTCTAGTTAACTTTTTGCAAATTGCACTGATCAGGTGATTTAGCCCATTTAATCACTTTCTAACATATGGGACCGGGCTATAAGGACCTGACTTGGCAAAAAATTTACACACAGACCCCTAGTATAGATCTAAAAAAAGCAATCAGCCACCGGACATGCCCAACAGAGCCCGCTGCCTCGATCCCATCGGATAGGGAGAGCCCGAGCTGGCCGACCCCCACTCCACTCCGGCGACGTCGCCGCCGCCGACAAGCATGTCGGCGACCACCACTACAGGCTTCGTGCGACCCAGAGATGAGGCCAGTACCTGCCGCATCTCGTGCGTGTCCGCCTCACCGTGGATCCGCTGGGAAGTGGTAGGGTGCCTCGCTCGTCGTCTTCTGCCCGTGCCCGAGGTCGTCGCGGCGGCACTCAAGGCCGCCACATGAGTGGCCTGCGGGTGGCAAACGGAGGCGACCACAGGCTGCGGGCTCGTGCTCCGAGCGTCGTTGTCCTCTCTGATTAGGACATCGAATCTGGACGGGAATGGGATGGTGGCGAGCGAAGGTGGCCGGAGGTGGGGGTGCAGGCAAGCTGGGCGATGCGGTGGGTGTGGGTGCAGGTCGCGGCGGCGGCGGCCAAGAGGTCCGAAGGCGCCGGGCATCTCCTGGTGGGGGAACAGGAATTGGCTCGGGAAGTCAACCCCGTCATCCATTTTGTGACAGAATTGTATTGCCAAGAACAACCACTTTGTGTGCAGTCAATGGGAAGTTGCGCAACACTCGCTCGCCCGTGAAAAGAAATTGGAATCAAAAACAGAGTATGTCGAATGACAGCAGTAGTAGCAGTCTGCCTCTGCGACCTTCATCCACACGCACAACTGCGAACCTCCATCCATGGTGGCTTCCTGCAGAGAACAAGAGAGAAGAAATGAGAAGAAGAGGTCGCAGGGGACGGCGGCGTGAGGAGCCTGCAGGTTGCGAGCCTCAGCTTGCCAGAGGCGCCGGGCAGAGGAGGCCTCAAGGCGGCGGCGGCTTGTAGGATCGGAGGGAGGAGGGAGGCCACCCGCTGGGTTGGATTGCGTTTTTTGTTTCGATCCAGGGGGTTATATGTCAATGTTTTGCCAAGTCAGCATCTTACAGTCTAGCTCCACTTGTCAGAAAATGATTAAACGGCCTAAATCCTCCGATCAGTGCTTTCTGCAGACAGATTACTGAGAACGCGGTGATTTTTGCATAAAATTAGAGACTAGATGGTTTTCTGCATCCCTTGCCTCAAATGTGGTGGTTCTCTTCAATTAACTCCCAAAAAGCTAAAAAAACTAGGAAAATCATATAAAATTCGAAAATGCGTAGAGAAAAAAAATCCGAAGGAAACACTCAAAGCACAACACATGGCGGTGGCTGAGAGTGCGCCAAATGACACACTCCTATCTCACCCAAAAGGACCCCTACAAAGGCTCACGAAGGAGTACTCACTAATTAGTTGCTCTCCAGATGGAGCCACCTCGTCCACGAGACAATGAATCCAGCGCGTACGCCTCTAGTCCTCCACCGCAACAGCTATGTCCCGTCTGTATCGATTCCTATGAAGAATACCTTATTGTTGGGAGCTATTACGCGGACTCATTAGCTTAGGTTGCTCGCTGCTTCTTGTGTCACTATAGCATAGCATGTAGGTTCGCTCTGCCTTGGTTTTCTTTGGTTTCTTTCTCTTTTTCTTTTTTTCTGATGCATTTCACTTTAACATGACTGTAGGGCAGGATGCAAAAGCAATACATGCATGTTATGTTCAGTTGTTTCTTAGTGCAACATGACCTACTTCTTCCTCCTATATATATATTCATATACCCTGAAAACATTCAGGAGCACCACGAAACCTTATTTCCACCGCCACAACCTTCTGTACCCAAAAGATCTCATCTTGGGGCCTTTTCCGGAGCTCCGTCGGAGGGGGCATCGATCACGGAGGGCCTCTACATCAACTCCATGGCCCCTCCGATGATGTGTGTGTAGTTTACTTCAGACCTTCGGGTCCATAGCTATTAGATAGATGACTTCTTCTCTCTCTTTGAATCTCAGTACAAAGTTCTCCTCGATTTTCTTGGAGATCTATTCGATGTAACTCTTTTTGCGGTGTGTTTGTCAATATCCGATGAATTGTGGATTTATGATCAAGTCTATCTATGAACAATATTTGATTCTTCTCCGAAATCTTTTATGTATGATTGGTTATATTTGCCGGTCTCTTCGAATTATTAGTTTGGTTTGGCCTACTAGATTGATCTTTCTTGCAATGGGAGAAGTGCTTAGCTTTGGGTTCAATCTTGCGGTGCTCGATCCCAGTGAAAGAAAGGGAAACGACACGTATTGTATTGTTGCCATCGAGAATAAAAAGATGAGGTTTATATCATATTGCTTGAGTTTATCCATCTACATCATGTCATCTATTCCTATACTAATTACAGACTCCCGAGAAATTACCACGTTAATCAGTAATTAGGAACTGCTCATCTGGTGGGACCGAATTATTACAGTCCAGATTAATCCATATATTTGGAATTCCCACATGAACCAATGAAGATAAAAAAAACATTATAGACCGTCTATCCATCACGTGGGACTGATTTATAGTGTCTACGTACAACATCCTGAAAGTTCGGACATTAGCGAGACAAATTATACTTAGCATCTTAGATTAAAGGAAGTGTCCCTGTCACCTACGTCTTCCCATATATACATATACATGCAGATAATTCTCTTTGCTACTGCTGGCCGATGTTCTGTTCCTAGCCATCGCCATGAAGTTCTACAGCCACGACCTGTTGCCGCTGCAGCCGTACGTCACCTGTTGTTGCATGTAAACATGCTCTTTGCTGCTGTTGTGTGGGTTTCATGTGATCTTGCTACCAATCAGAGAGACAAAGAGATCACAAGTGGACCGAAGGCTACAACCAGGTGTAGCCCACGGCAGCAAGCTGCACAAATTTCTTCTTGAAGAATTTAATCGGAAGAGATGGGACTAGAGCCAACCGGAAGAGATCAAGGCAACAACCAATGAAACCAGAGAAAAAGACAAGGGAGGAAAGAGAAATCATGAGCTTGCTATGGAAGAATATTCGATGTTGCCCAGGTAAACCATAGTTGTCATTATTTCGAAAGTGGATAGGTGGCTACAATTTAATTGTAAAACTGCAATTAAACATTGTGTAATCTGAAATTAAGGCAATAATAAAAGTTGTGGGATTATAGTGGTAAGCTTTCCAGTGGCGCCAGTTTTGTTTTTATGGATTGCAAGCTACGACCAAAAACCTAATATTGGCACTGCGTTTTTGTAAGAACATATTACTGTTTAGCCTATATTCCATCAAATTTGAGGAAGAATCATATTATGTTTAAAGGATGAAAGTTTTAGGTATTTCCTCTAAATATCATAGCTGGTATCATTTTATATGTTTGGATAAGCATATTAAGAGATAAAAAGATAATTTAAAGGGTTCGCCAAGGAACACGTATGTAGTATATTTTTGTGTGACAATCTTTGAATAGTTTCTGAATGGAGTTTGCCTCGCAGGTTTGGATACTTGCAATGCGAGGTTACTCCTTCCATTCGCCATCCTGGGAAAGTGTATATATGAATGTTTCCTTTAAGAAATACCTTAACGTCAAGGCTATCTACACAACCATATAAAAATTGTTTTTTTGCTAATTAGGATGCTCGATTATTTTAGAAAACACCAAGGACAATCGGCATTCCGTCAAAGACAAATACCAATTTGTCGTTGTCTTGGCGCCTCACTCACAGGTGCTGAATACATCTTCTCTAAAGAGAAAGGTGTCGTCTATATCAAGTCCATTAACTCTGTCATACATGCATATATAGATGTAAAACAAGCATTCATGTTGAGGTATGTCATCATTTGGGATCCATAGCTACCGTAGCAGTAGGCTGCATGTATATGCATTTTCCTCAAACCATTTAGCATTGACTGAAGTATTTGTCAGTTGCTCAAGTTCGTCATGGTACGTGCTCGAGGAAGGAGACAAAAACATGTGTTTTTGCGCCCTCCTCTAGATATTGCACCATAGCTAACTCTGGAGCACCATTGGTACTACAAGACGATTATCAATCAACACATGATATGCAGTCACTAAGACTCTCATTCGCCACCATAGAAAAAAAACACATGATCACCAACTGAATAGGTTCATAATGATAGGAATTGGTAATAATTCAAAAATTGCACTCTATGTTTTCCATCAATATTAAAAGTTTCTAACTCTTTATGTTTTCTAATATTTAACTTTGATCACTACGTTTGCGTCAGCATATAAACAAACAATATACCATGGAAAAGTTATGCCGTGAATGTTTTTCATGGTAAATTATAATCTAATAAAACTAATTACACCAATGCAATCAACCTAAATATTTGTTACAATTTTGGTTGTAAAAGGGAAGTTTGACATCCGACTACCTAAAACACCTTCGACTTTAAAACATATCAAGGTATTAATTTCTAGCTCATTCGCAAAAAAATGATGTTTCTTTTTATATATTATTTGTAGGAGCAATAGTGACAACCATCATGATGCTCTACAATTTTTGCAAGATAAATTAATATAGTCTCATGGGTGAAAATCATGTGTCATGTAAAGTGCAGATGTGTAATATGTTTAGTTTAGAGACACTTATGACATGTGTAAAGAAGACTTATTGGAATGTGCTACTTTACGCTTAAATATAGGAATTTAAAAAGAAGTGTTTATTCTAAAGACACTGTTTCGGTCTTATACTGCTTATATGTTTCTTTAAATTTCGATTCAAAAAATATAATTTAGAATGAAAAAATCAAGCAACTTGAAAATATTCTGGGAATGAAAAACTATAATTTCAAACACTTATTTCGGGTCTTAAGTAAAGTACTATTTAAATATGAAATAAATTCCACATAGTTGAAGATTGTGCTGATCCGGGGATACATGCATACACAGAACCGACTTAATGGTCGTGTTTATTAGGAAGGAACGAGGCATGTTTCCCTACGGTTTTATAACTGCCACTCTATAGATAAAACTACAATTTATCTAAATTGATGGCATATAGTCGTCAAAAGGCTTCACTTCATCATATTGACAGTAAGAAAAGCATATAGTAGTTTGTACATCTTATATAGCCCCTAGAAGTTAAGTAGGGTATTGACAGAATATAGCTGTAGGATTAAATAGATGGTTCATTTCTATGAGAAATTTTGAAAATAGTGCATATAGTAGCAGGAACAGGCGATGCTACAGGATATGCCTTATGAAGGCCTATTTGCGGCCGAACACAAAAGATGATGATCTACTATCAAAACATAAGTTTATGGAAGACATATGAGTTGTATCAAAGTCCCTTGAAGGGGGCACAACTTACTCAGGTCAACAAAGAACAATAGTCAGTGTTTTGTCTTATGTGCACTTGATTCACTTTCAAGAACATTTTTTCGTTAATATACGTAGATGAAATTTATATACTACTAGGAAAAAGCTTTAGATCACGTCCAAAAAAAGAAAAGGTTGCATATGTAATGATGTAAGCAACTAAAAACCAGTACAAATTATAAAATCCGCATTGATGCACTTGAAAACATAAATGGAATAAAATCGAGAATAAAACTAGCTTAAGTTGTGAAAGTTGTACTAATCGAATGCATCAAAATGAATTTCAGAACTCAAATATGTTCCTTATATATTTATATGCATAAACTATGAATATGAAACATATAGTGATGTACTCCCTCTGTTCACAAATAGCCTGCCAAAATGTCTTACGTTTGTGAATAGAGGGAGTAGCAAATTCAACATGTAAACAGGGCACATACCAAATAAGAACAATGAATCAGTATCATAGGTATTATTTGTATATGTTCTATATTCTAGCCCGTGCGGATGCACGGGTTGGCGACTAGTCTTACCTAATGCGTTACTTTGTTCTTATGAACTTAATACTCTAGATGCATGTGGATTGCGGTCGATGTGTGGAGTAATAGTACTAGATGCAGGCAGGAGTCGGTCTACTTGTCACGGACGTGATGCCTATATACATGATCATGCCTAGATATTCTCATAATTATTCGCTTTTCTATCAATTGCTCGACAGTAATTTGTTTACCCACCATAATACTTATACTATCTTGAGAGAAGCCACTAGTGAAACCTATGGCCCCCGGGTCTATTCTCCATTATATTAATCTCACATCAACAAGTTACTTCTGGCACCGTTTATTTTGCAATCTTTACTTTCAATCTATATCATAAAAATACCAAAAATATTTATCTTGTCATTATTATCTCTATCAGATCTCACTCTCGTAAGTGACCGTGAAGGGATTGACAATCCCTTTTATCGCGTTGGTTGTGAGGGTCTTATTTGTTTGTGTACGTACGAGGGACTTGCGTGTAGTGTCCTACTGGATTGATACCTTGGTTCTCAAAAACTGAGGGAAATACTTACTTTACTTTACTGCATCACCCTTTCCCCTTTAAGGGAAAACCAACACAGTGCTCAAGAGGTAGCAGCATTCCACACCAAAAATTCTTTTTTTTATCATTTACCTACTCGAGCACGAGTAGGAATTAAGCTTGGGGATGCTTGATACATCTCCAATATCTATAATTTTTGATTGCTCCATGCTATTATATTATTTGTTTTGTATGTTTTATATGCATTAATATGTTATTTTATATTATTTTTGGGACTAACTTATTAACCTAACGACTAGTGTCAGTTTCTGTTTTTTTCCTTGTTTTTAGGTTTTATAGAAAAGGTATATCAAACGGAGTCCAAACAGAATAAAACTTTCGCGATGATTTTTCTTGGACTAGAAGACACACGTAGGACTTGGAGATGAAGTCAGAGAAGTCCCGAGGAGGCCACAAGCCTCCAGGGTGCGCCCTAGGGGGGGCGTCCCCTGGCTTGTGGGCCCCTCGGAGCTCTTCTAACCCTAGTTCTTGTCCTATAAATTTTTAAATATTCCCAAACGACCAGAAGCTTCTACCAAAATACTTTTCCGCCACCGTAATCTTCTGTTCCCATGAGATCCCATCTTGGGGCCTTTTCCGGCATCTTGTCTGAGGGGTATTTGATCACGGAGGGCATCTACATCAACTCTATTGCCCTTCCGATGAAGCATGAGCAGTTTACTACAGACCTACGGGTCCATAGTTAGTAGCTAGATGGCTTCTTCTCTCTCCTTGATTCTCAATACCTTGTTCTCCTCGATCTTCTTGGACATCTATCCGATGTAATCTTCTTTTGCGGTGTGTTTGTCGAGATCGATGAATTCTGGATTTATGATCAGCTTATCTATGAATATTATTTGAATCTTTTGTGAATTCTTATATGCATGATTTGATATCTTTGTATTTCTCTTTGAATTATCGGTTTGGTTTGGCCAATTAGATTGGTTTTTCTTGCAATGGGAGATGAGCTTAGTTTTGGAGTCAATCTTGCGGTGTCCTCACCTAGTGATAACGTAGGGATAGCAAGGCACGTATTTGTATTGTTGCCATCAAGGGTAAAAAGCTGGGGTTTTCATCATATTGCTTGATTTTATTCCTCTACATCATATCATCTTACTTATGACGTTACTCCGTTCTTATGAACTTAATACTCTAGATGAATGCTGGATAGCGGTCGATATGTGGAGTAATAGTAGTAGATGCAGACATGAGTCGGTCTACATGTATGATGCCTATATTCATAATCGCCTTGGATATCGTCATAACTTGCTCGACAGTAATTTGTTCACCCACCATATTATTATTCACCTCAAGAGAGAAGCCTCTAGTGAAACCTATGGCCCCTGGGTCTATTTTTCTTCATATATTTTCAGATCTATATACCAAAAATAGCTTGCTGCAATTTATTTACTTTTATCTTGTTTTATGTTTTAGTGATCTTTTATATCTATCTCTATCAGATCTCACCTTTGCAAGTGACCATGAAGGGATTGACAACCTGTCGGTGTACTAGAGTAGGGGTACCCTAGTATCCCGAACTTGTGCACGGGCAGTCGCAGCATCCCGTGGCAAGGCTTGCCGGGTGACCGCCAAGGTCCTCCGTGGTTCCTTTGGAGCCATTCAAGAACAAAGTGTCCAAGCCAAGAAGACAAGACCCCGGCAAGAGGAGCTTGCCGGGAAGGCTAGCAAAAGCATCCAAAGACCCTGGCAAGAGGAGCTTGCCGGGAAGGCCGCCTAAGGCATTGCAAGGAACTTGCCGCGGCGCACCACGCGCCCCGGCGAGGCCCGGTGAGCAATAAGCTCCCGGGCGCGACAAGACAACGGCAGCGGCAAGGCGCTTGCCGCGACAGGCCACCTCCCTGGGCCCGCGCTCCAGTAACATCCACCAACGTGTCACTCTGGGACCCTTCCGGGCGTACGTGGTGGGAGGCTGTGCAGCCAGCGGCGTGCGGTGGCAAGCGGCGCTGACAAGATCGCCATCATGGCGAACGGTGGCGTCCCTGGCGGTCCCTCTTCGCACTGTTTAGGTGACATAGACGGGCATTTAAGGCCCTTGTCCCCTGCCGTCAGGGTTAGGTATGATACACTGTAACAGGTAGCTGTGCCTACCACCGCACCTTTCCATTTTTGCCCTTTACCTCCGTTGCCACCTGTCGGGAACCCCTTGAGCATATAAAAGGAGGCCCGTGTGCAACGTAGAAGGGGGTTAGCTAGTTGGAATACTCACGCTCGGTCTTGCTAGCTGCTGAAGTGTACTGTAGCACTCCACGCTCCCGGGCAAGAAATCAATACAAACCACAAAGCAGGAGTAGGGTTTTACGCATCCGTGCGGCCCGAACCTGGGTAAATCGCTCGCGTGTATCGCCTCGATCTGCTCTTTGCACGACCTCCGCCCCCGCCGAACCGAAAGGGACCCGGTCCGCCGGTCCCATAGGTGCCCGTGGATCAGTACCCCGGCATATTTGGCGCGCCAGGTAGGGGGGGCGCCGGAGTTGTGCGAACCAGATCCGGCGTTCTTGCGAGCTAGATCTTCATCAACATGCCGCCGAAGAAGAAGGTTTCGGAGGCGGCTGCTCCGTCCGTGCCTTGCCCACCACCGCCGGGACAAACGGCTGGTGGGACGAGCGCCGGCGGAAGAACGGGCGCAGACGAGGGAGCTCACGGTGCTGCCAGGACCAAGGGCGAGGCTGCGTTGCCCATCGGCGGCGTAGCCGGCTCCCACGACGACCGGGCGCACTCCAAGACCTCGGCATCCGTACATGCACCGCGCCTGTCTCAGGAGGCGCGGGACCGGCAGCGTCATGGTACTCATGGTACCATGCGTTTGCTAGACCAAGATCGGGCTGGTGGATCTCGGAGCGCTCAGGACCACCATGCACGCCAACATGCTGGCACGAGCGAGGCATGGTCGCCTGGACAGGATATTGCTCCTTCTAACGTGGTTAGAAGTCCGAGCATATCCCGCTCCTCGCACCGTTCGCCACCACCGCCCGCCACTGCAGCCGAAGCTTTGGCGCGAGCTCAGCTGCTCCTAGACTACCCTGCAACGGCGGACAAGATCGACGATTGGAGGGCAACCATCCAGAGTCTCATCGGCTTCGCCAACGGCGACACTCCGCGGCAACCAAGCACGTCGCAGCCGCGGCAAGCCAGCCAGGCACGAGTCGGAGATGACAAGACTGGTGGAGGTGCAACTACTGTGCACTCTCCGCCCCGAAGGCCGAGATCGCCGACTCGCCGGATCCACCTCGACAGCGACTCCACCGCATCGTTAGATCCGCGAGCTCGTCCCGATCAGCGCCAAGTTCTTCAAGAACGACAGCAAGAGGACGCTCGTACTCGCATCGAGCGGCGAAGAGAAGCGCGGCGTCAATCAGACCAGCGTGCTGGGCCCTCTGTCGACATGCATGCGCCAGGGGAACCAGGCGACTTGCCGTACGAGGTAGGTTGCCCTGCGTTCACTCGTGAGCTGCGGCAAGTCCACTGGCCCAGCACGAAGAATTTCAAACCAGATGTACCAGAGAAGTACGACGGCAAGACGCATCCGTCGGAGTTCCTCAGCATCTACACCATCGCGGTGCAGGCTGCCGGGGGGCGGGACGACAAGATCCTTGCCAACTACTTCCCGCTGGTGCTCAAGCCCAACTTCAGGTCCTGGCTCATGCATTTGCCGGACAACTCCATATCCTCCTGGGCTGATCTATGCCATCAGTTTGTCGACGCCTTTACAGGCGGCCAGAAACCTCCTGGCCAAGAGAGTGACCTTCATCTGCTCGCCCAGAAGGAGGGAGAACCCATGCGCAAATACATTCAGAGGTTCAGCCGTGTACAGTATAACATCCCAGACGTCCACTCCGCCGCGGTCATCAGCGCGTTTCATCAGAACGTGCGTAACCGCAGGATGAGGGAGGAGATGGCGATGCGCAGGATCAGAGACGTCAGTGAGCTGTATGCCCTGGTCGACAAGTGTGCACGCACTGAGGAAGGGAGGAAACTCCCCGGAGAGAAGACCGGAGCAGAAGGATCTGACAGCGAGGATACTGTCCCGGCAAAGAAAAACCGGCGGCGGAACAGGAAGAAGAAAGGCAAAGAGGTGCTAGTTGTTGAGCAGTCCGGCAATGAAGGTGGCGCCAAAAAGGCCAAAGTTGGTAGCTCCGGCAAGGAGGTTGCCGCGTGCACCAACTGCCAGGCCGTGGCAGTCGCCGACAAGCAGGACGGCTCCGACAAGCAATACTGCAAGATTCACCGCACCAAGGGCCACGACCTCCAGAGCTGCAAGAAGGTCGAGCAGCTTGTCCAGCAGCAAAAGGTTGAGTACGAGCGGCGAGACAAGGAGCGGGCCCAAGAAGGTGCTGGAGAATCCGGCAAGAAGCGCGCCGGACGGGGAGGACGCGGCGGCAAGGCCAAGCAGCGGCAAGGAGACAGGCCTCCCCGCGGCCGCGACAACGATGAAGACGACGACGACGACGAAGACATGGATGATGTTGAGACCAGTGAACAGGAATTTCAGAAAGCCACAGAGGTCTTGTGCGTTGACGGCGGTGCTTCTCTGCACACTTCACACCGCCAACTCAAGCAGTGGGTGCGGGAAGTCAATGCAGCGGAACCACCTGTCGAATCGCGCAAGCTTCTGAAATGGTCCAGCACGCCTATCATCTTTGACATTGAGGACCACCCTGATCGCACAACTGCGGTCGGGTGCCTGCCGATGTTGGTTTCACCAACTATCCGCAACCTCAAGGTCACTAAGATGTTAGTTGACGGCGGGGCCGGCTTGAACCTGATCTCCTCCGCTGTACTCCAGAAACTCCAAATCCCTGACAGCGAGCTCAAAGAGACCGGCACATTCCAAGGAATCAACCCGGGAAGGAGCAAGCCGAAGGGGAAAGTCACGTTGCCAGTAACATTTGGCAGCGAGCTGAACTTCAGGACTGAGAGGGTCACATTTGACGTTGCCGATATTCCATTGCCTTACAATGGGATACTTGGCCGTCCAGCACTTGACAAATTCATGGCAGCCTCTCACTACGCATATAACATGCTGAAGATGCCAGGGTCAATAAGCGTCATCTCTGTCCATGGCGACAAGAAAGATGCTCTTATCTGTGCCGACAAGATCTACCGGGAAGCAGCAGCCGCATCAGAGCGCGAGTCACTTGCCGCTGAAGCTCCCGGGGGGAAGAAGACCAAGTCCGGCAAGAGTTCCGGTGCCCACTCCGGCAAGCGCACCTCTTCGGAGTGCTGCGCTGCCGTCGAGGACGCACCATCGAGCTCCACCAGAAAGTGTAAGAAGACCATGGCAGCTCCGCCAGAGACGAAAAAGGTGTCCGCCAAGGAGGACGGCACTGGTGGTACCTTCACCATCAGTGCCACTCTCGACCCTAAATAGGAAAGCGCGCTCGTTGCTTTCCTACGGGCGAATGTCGACGTGTTTGCGTGGCAACCGTCTGACATCCCCGGTGTTCCCAGGAAAGTGATTGAGCACCACCTTGCCATTTGTCCTCATGCGCGGCTCGTCAAGCAGAAGGTTAGGAAACAAGCAGTGGAGCGCCAAGAGTTCATAGCAGAAGAGATCAAGAAATTGGAAGCAGCAGGCCTTGTCAGAGGAGTGCTCCATCCCACGTGGTTGGCCAATCCTGTAGTCGTGCGCAAGGCAAATGGGAAATGGAGACTTTGTATCGATTTTACCGATGTTAACAAAGCTTGTCCCAAAGACCCATTTTCTTTGCCGCGCATTGACCAGATTGTTGACTCCACAGCCGGATGTAATTTGCTTTCATTTCTTGACGCATATTCTGGATATCATCAGATCTTCATGGCAGAAGAGGATGAGGAGAAGACCGCATTTATTACTCCATGTGGCACGTACTGTTTCGTACGAATGCCTTTCGGATTAAAAATTGCTGGTTCAACATTTGCAAGAGTAGTCCATGTCGCCCTTGAGCCGCAAATACACAGAAATGTGGAAGCCTACATGGATGATATAGTGGTCAAGAGCAAGGACAGGGTAACTTTGATTCAAGATTTGGACGAAACCTTTGCAAATCTGCGCAAGATCAGCCTCAAGCTCAACCCAGAGAAGTGTGTGTTTGGAGTTCCTTCCGGCAAGCTTCTCGGGTTCTTCGTATCTCAGCGGGGGATTGAAGCCAATCCCGACAAGATCAAGGCCATTGAGCAGATTAAAGCACCTAAGCATGTCAAGGACGTACAGAGACTTGCCGGTTGTGTGGCTGCTCTCAGCAGGTTTATCTCTCGGTCTGCTGAGCGCGCCCTGCCATTTTTCAAATTATTGAAAAAGGCAGGCCCAATGAGATGGACTCCGGAAGCGGAGGCTGCGCTGCAAGACCTGAAGAGATACCTGTCCTCCCCTCCAATACTTGTCGCACCTAAGCCACAAGAGAAGTTGCTGCTATATATAGCGGCAACAAATCAAGTGGTTAGTGCTGCGTTAGTAGCGGAGAGGGAGGCAGATGACGAGCCCGCAACCACGGCAAGCACATCCAGCGACAAGCAGGGGGCTTCCCCGGCAAGCTCTGGTCCCGACAAAGATGGATCTTCGCAGATGCACGAGGAGACACAGAAGAAAATGGTGCAGCGCCCAATTTACTTTGTCAGTTCCCTCCTGCAGGGGGCTAGGTCAAGGTATTCTGGTGTGCAGAAATTGCTTTTCGGCCTTCTCATGGCCTCGAGAAAGCTGCGCCATTACTTCCAAGCACATGAGATCATAGTTGTCACTCACATTCCGCTGAAGAGGATATTACAGAATCCAGAAGCGACAGGCAGGATTGTTGAGTGGGCACTGGAACTGTCAAGCTTTGGCCTCAAGTTTGAGAGTACTTCAACTATCCAGAGTAGAGCATTGGCAGAATTTATAGCAGAATGGACGCCAACACCAGATGAAGAAATTCCAGAAACAAGCATCCCCGACAAAGAAGCAAGCAAAGAATGGCTGATGTACTTTGATGGTGCCTTTTCGCTGCAAGGCGCCGGCGCTGGTGTGCTGCTTATCGCACCCACCGGAGAGCACCTCAAGTACGTAGTCCAGATGCACTTTCCCAAGGAGCAAGCAACAAACAATACTGCGGAGTATGAGGGATTGCTTGCCGGTCTCAGGATCGCGGCAGACCTTGGGATCAAGAAGCTCATTGTCAGGGGTGACTCACAGCTTGTCGTCCGCCAAGTAAACAAGAATTATCAGAGTCCGTTGATGGAAGCTTACGTTGACGAAGTGAGAAAGCTAGAAGAGCACTTTGACGGCCTACAAATGGAGCATGTTCCAAGAGCTCACAACGCCATTGCTGATGGCCTGTCAAAATGCGCCGCACTTAAGCTACCTGTGGAACCAGGAATCTTTGTGCTCAAGCTGACTCAACCGTCCGTAACACCCTCAACTAGACAGAGCAAGAAAAGGAAGTTGATTTCTGGTGACTATTTGCCGGCAGAGCTTCCTGAAGCCGCCGCCAAGAAGGTCCCTAAGATCAACGCCGAAAGCGCTGAGGAGCAGTCTGCTCCGGCAAGCCCTAGGGTTTGTTCCGTCGAAGCAGAAGCTCCCGATAAGTTTTGCTCCGGCAAGCTTGTCGGGGAATGTCAAGCTCCGGCAGAGACGCAACTTCTCGCCGTAGAAGCGGATGTTCCCGCAGCAGCTGGGACCAACACCAAGAGCGCTGAGGAGCAAGATGCTCCGGCAAGCCCTAGGGTTTGTTCCGTTGAAGCAGGAGCTCCCGGCAAGTTTTGCTCCGGCAAGCTTGTCGGGGAACGTCAAGCTCCGGCAGAGCCGCAGGTTCTTGCCGTAGAAGCGGATGTTCCCGCAGCAGCAGAGTTGCCTTTGGTCCTTGTTGTCGAGCCACAAGCTCCAACATGGGCGCAGCAAATTGTTCGTTTCCTTCAGACAGGAGAACTTCCCGAAGAGCAAGAAGAAGCGGAAAGAGTAGCCCGGCAGTCAAGTATGTACCAGTTTGTCGACAAGACACTGTACAGAAGAAGACTCAACGGTGTGAAATTGAAGTGTATTCACCGGGAAGACGGACAAAAGCTGTTGGTAGAGATACACGGAGGCATATGTGGTCACCACATTGGCGCAAGAGCACTTGTCGGCAAAGCATTCCGGCAAGGTTTCTTCTGGCCAACAGCCCTCCAGGATGCAACTGCACAAGTAACCAAGTGTGAAGCGTGCCAGTTCCATTCCAAGCAGATACACCAACCAGCTCAAGCTCTCCAGACGATCCCTTTGTCCTGGCCATTTTCGGTCTGGGGGCTCGACATCCTCGGCCCCTTTCCCCGAGCTGTCGGGGGCTTTGAGTACTTGTACGTTGCAATCGACAAGTTCACAAAGTGGCCGGAAGTGGAACCAGTGAGGAAGGTGACCGCACAGTCAGCCGTCAAGTTCTTCAGGTCGATTGTTTGCCGCTACGGGATCCATAACAGGATAATCACCGACAACGGTACACAATTCACGAGCCGCACCTTCATGCAGTACGTCCAAGACCTTGGCGCCAAGGTCTGCTTCGCTTCTGTTGCTCACCCGAGAAGCAACGGTCAAGCGGAGACGGCAAATGCTGAAGTGCTGCGCGGGCTCAAGACCAGAACTTTCGACAGGCTGCACAAGTGCGGAAGAAACTGGATCGAGGAGCTGCCGGTGGTTCTTTGGTCGATCAGGACGACACCAAATCGAGCCACTGGCCAGACACCTTTCGCTCTAGTCTATGGAGCAGAGGCAGTTATCCCCACAGAACTCGTATACGGGTCACCTCGAGTGCTCGCTTATGATGAGCTCGAGCAAGAGCAGCTGCGACAAGATGACGCGCTGCTCCTTGAGGAAGACCGTCTTCAGGCTGCTGTGCGAGCTTCTCGCTACCAGCAAGCTTTGCGCCGCTACCATAGCCGCAAAGTTAATGCCAGAAGTCTCGAGGAAGGCGACCTTGTTCTTCGGCGCGTTCAGTCCGCCAAGAATTCCAACAAGTTGACGCCGAAGTGGGAAGGCCCTTATCGGGTGAAACGAGTCACTAGGCTTGGCGCTGTCCGCCTTGAGACCGAAGATGGGATTCCGGTGAGCAACTCCTGGAACATTGAGCATCTTCGTAAGTTTTACCCGTAAGGCGCGGTTGCCGGAACCCGTTCCGGCAACCACCTTTTGTACAAGTCTTGCCGCTGTTGCATGTAATCCTTTGTACAAAGCCGGGCGCAGACACCGTGCATAAATAAAGCTCACGTGCTCCGCGCATTTTGTCGGTTTTATGCTTTCTATTTTTTGGCATATATGATCTGACACTTTGTGCAGCACCTACTCCACGGTAAGCAATAACGAGCCGTAAAGCTCCATATCTGTATTGTCTCTTCTTTCTTTTCAAAGGAAGGTTCCCCTCGCCCACAAGTTTGCCGGGGGGGAGAGGGGAGGAGAAGATGATGGTATGGACCAGGAGTCGTTCAAGAGAGTTTCGCCTTGCCGGGGAGCAGACAACAGAAAAGCTAAGTTGCCAAAGTTTGAGCAATCAAATTTTTTAATTTTTGAGTTATCTCCCTTGAACGACCGCACTTTGTATGGAAAACCTATGCGCGGAGGAACCTACTCGTAGCTAGTTGCGCCCTTACTTTGATTCGAGTCCGCTCAACAAATTAAGTGAGCTACTAGCCCTTACTTTGTTTCGAGTCCGCTCAACAAATTAAGTGAGCTGCTGGCGCCCTTACTTTGTTTCGAGTCCACTCGACAACATTAAGTGAGCTGCAACTAGTCGCGACAAGGTTTCTTGCTGGTAGCGGCACCGCCAGCAGGCTGCTGACGTTCCGCACTCAGCGCTCGCGGCTAAAGTGCCTGCACCGGCAAGTTCCCTAAAAGCGTAGGGTAAAAGCATACAAAGTAAAGAGTCAAGTAGAGGGAATGACATTGCAAATAATACCCAGAATAAAGTTATATTACAAAAATAGCTTGTCGCAACTCTGATAGATTGTTTTCATGACGAGGTAAACAGCGAGAAGGGAAGAAGAGATGGGCGGCCTAATCTACGCGATCGCCTTCAACCCTCTTGATCCCGCTCACCTTGTCCACAATGGGTGCGACAAGGGCTTTGAGCTCCTCCAGATCAGCTTCTGGCGGCAAGGTCCTGAGGATGTTGGTGAGGCGGAGGCCAGGATTGCGGAAGGCCACCTTCATCAACACTTTCTCGAGGGCCCCTGCGCAGACCCTGCGCGACTCGTCAGCCAGTTGCTTGGGGATCCTCTCTCGGAGTCGCTGAAGGGCCGTCGCCACGCCCTTGAAGAACAGGACGAGCTTGGCGCTGGGTTGGAGGTTGTCGTCGGTGGAATACCCGAGATCCTCCATCCCCAGTTGCGCCAGCTCCTTGTCGATGTCCATGGCGGCGTTCACAAGGCTCTCCGTCCAGTGCGTCACGGTCTCCCTGAAGGCGTTCTGGGCGGTGGCAGCGCTCTCCAGCAGCGCCTTGTCGGCCTTGATTTCCTCCTTCAAGGCCACCTCCCGCTTCTTGGCGCTGTCCAGAGTCTTGGTCAAAGTGGTTAGCTTCAACTCAAGATCCACGTTGGAGAACTTGGCGGCGCTGAGCTCCTTGCCCTTCTCGGAGAGATCGGCCTCCAGCCGCGCCACCTTCGTCTTCAACTCCTCCTTGGCGGCCTCAGCAGCGGTGGCAGCGTCCTCCGCTTGCTTGAGGGCTCCGCCAAGCTTCTCCTCGCGCGAGGCAAGCTCCTCCTCGTGGGCGTCGAGATTGACCTTCCGCTGCGCCAGCTCGCCTCCTCCGCGGCTAGCTTCACAGCGGCAAGTCGCTGGCGCTCTTCGGCTTCGGCCTTCTCGAGGAGAAAGGCCTTCTGTGCTTCAACGAGTCGCTCCCGCTCCTCCGCCAGGGATCGGAGGGCTTCCCGGTGGAAACCCCCGAGCTCTTCCGCGCGCTTTCCAATGTCTGCCCCCGCCTTCGCGACAAGTGCCTCGCGGGACTCCAGCTTGGCCTGTCGCGCACGGTAGAGCGACATCAACCTCCGCAGCAGCCGCTCTTCTTCGGGCTCGTTGCTGCTGCTGCTTGGCGCGTCGACCAGCGTCAACCCCGCGGAGGCAAGCACTTCTCCGTCAAAGATCTCCCGCTCGACCAGCGCTCTGGAGCTTGATGCCCAGGGAAGATTGATGAAGATGTCATCGCCGGCCTTCAGGTAGACGCCTGGCTGGGGCTCTCCGGAGCCTGGCGCTGCGGCAGCGGCGGACGGATCGGCGGTCGGTGTAGCGCCTGGCGCTCCTGCGGCCTCAGGGCCGTCAGTGCGATCGCCGGACCCCTCGCCAGTTGCCGCGACGTCTGCCTTGGCGGCCTCTGCACCGGCGGCGTCGCCACCACCGGTTGCCTCGTCAGCGGTGACCTCGGTTTCCATCTGCTCCGCAGCGGGTGGATCTGACGGCCGGAAAAGGGGGAAGAGTCAAGCAAAATCCAGCAAAAACTCAAGAAGATCAAAAGAAGAAGAACCAAAGGGAAGTTTTGAAGCAAAAGTAGTACCTGCACTAGGTTCTGCAGTCGTGGTCTCCGCCGTCGGGGGGCCACTGGCGTCGTCCCTCGCCAGAGATCCCTCCCTTGCCGGAGACTTCTCCCTTACCGGGAAGCCCTCCCTTGCCGGAGAATTCTTCCTTGTCGGGGGATTTTCCCTTGGCTCCTGGTGAGGCTGCTCGGTTCCTACACAAGCCAACAAGCAGATATCAGCAAAGACAAGTACCCAAACGCGCCTCGCAGCAGAAAGTAAATCGTACACTTACGCTGGGGGCTGCCCTGGAGGAAAGTCGCCGGGTCCGGCAAGCTTGTCTCGGGCGCGCTACCTGCTGTCGCAGTGGGCTCGTCCTCGACGATGATCACCGGGGCCTTGGCTCTCTTTGCTGCTCTCTGAGCCAGAGTCCTGAGAAGGAACAAATTCAAAGCAAAGCAAATGAGATACAAGACAAACAGCAAGATTTGAAGAATTATAAGTACAACAAGAGAAGCTTACTCTTCTTCTTCTTCGTCGTCGGAGCTGAACGCGGAGAAGTCGAAGTCTGGCGTGCGCCCGGCGTGAGGAGGTGGAGGGGTAACTTCCCTTGGCCTCTTGGCGGGAGCGGTGGTGGTAGGCTGAGACGACCCCGCTCCGTCTGTCGGCGCGGCGTGAGTAGCGGCAGGGACTGAAGCGGTGGTCCGGCTAGCCTCCGCTCTAGTTGCCGTCGCAGCATGAGGCGCTCCCGCGGCAACGGTGCCTGCCGCGGTAGAGCGTGTCACGCGGCGCGGCGACTGTTGACCCGCTTGCCGCTCCGCCACGTCACAGGCCTTGCGGAGACGCCTTCTTGGCGGGGATGGAGGCCCTGCTTGCGGTGAGCTGCCTGAAGACGAGGAGGAAGAAGAGTTGTTTTCCAACGAGCCGCTCGTGTCCCTGGCGGGCTTGCTCGGCTCGGCGTCACGCCCGACAAGCTCCTTCTTGCCATTGGCTTCCCCTCGCTCGGCACGGCTTGCCGCTTCCGCTGCATCAGCCTCCTCCACAGTAAAACCGAACTCGCCCGCGGCTGCGGCTGCCGCTGCCTCCTCCATCCTGGTGGCGATGAGCGCCAACTCCGCATCCATGGTGTCGCGGGTGAGGCCGTCCTTCTCGTCGGGACGGACTGGCACTTCCACCAAGTCGTCGAAGAACTGCTGCACGACCTCGTCGGCAGGTTCCTGCCAAGTTGGCACAATTCCATGCGAGTCACACTCTGGCATCATTGCACGGATGCGATCGAGCGAGGAATTGTTGCACAACGGCACGACGCCCCCCGGCAACCTGAACACCTCGGGATGTTGGGGGTCATATCTGAACAACTCCTGCAGCATTGCGTTGAGCTCCAGGACTGTGAAGTTATAGTTGAGGCCCGGCCGCAGCCTCATAATGTCTGCCGCGTTCTTGAACTCCCAAGTGGGCCTCCCCCGTTCCTGCAGGGGGGCGATGCGGCAGCGAAGGAAGTCTGCGCCAATAGCGCCAACAGTAAGCCCGTCAAGCCTGAGGCGCAGGATCCTGGTGACGGCAATTCTCAGCCTGTCGTCTTCCGGGGCCATGTCACTCCAATCGCTGCCGCGTGCTACTGGGGTTTTGCGCCGGGTGGTGAATGGCTGCGGATCCTCTTCGTCAATCCAGCACCAATCCGCTCTCCACTCCTCCCACTTGCCGCGGAACTCTCCCTCCAGATAGGTCTCCTTCTTGCCGGCCCTTGAGATCCAGGCAATCCCGCCGGATAGAGGCTCTCCTCTCTCTACTCGGGGTATGAAGAAGTGGCGGAAGAGGGCTACGTTGGGAAGGACTCCGAAAAAGTTTTCGCAGAGGTGTGTGAAAACTGCCATGGTCAGGACGGCATTGGGGGTGAAGTCAAGGAGATGGGATCCGTACGTATTCATGATGTCGCAGAAGAAATCTGAGAAGGGCGGGCAGAGCCCGCAGTAGAAGAACAGAGCAAAAAAGGGGTATCCGTTCGGAGCCTTCTTCCAAGCGATGGCGGGGAGTACCTTTGTGCGCGGATGCGCGCGCGTCTCCGCCGACCAGAAGAGGTAGTACTTCTCCCTCAGCTCCTTCGCGACAAGCTTGGGGGGGAAAACTGCCCGCTCCTTCCGCAGCGCCGCGAGCCGCTGCGCCTCGGTCGACTTCACGGCCTTCCCCTTGTCGGCTTTCGGAGCCATGGCAGAAGCAGTGGAAGAGGCCGACGGCGTTGGTGATGCTGGCGGCAATGGGGGGCGGGGCGCTGCTCTCTCTCTCTGCTCTGGGAAGGCGAGGGAGCGGCGGAGGTTTCTGAGATTGGAAACAGCAACGGACGAATGTGCGAACTGCCCCCATTTCCTCTTCTTATAAAGGGGGAGGGGGCGGACGTTCCGCATTTCCGAATAAAATAACCACCCACGATCTCGCCCACGACGCCGCATTCAACGCGTGGCGTTCGGGGAGGGCGCGGTGGATACGGAGTAAGATACGGCGTAACCTAGGCCGCGCGTGCCCGTGCCCTGTTTTGGGTCTGGCCCAACAGCGCTCGGCACCGTGTATGGCCCAGGCCCGGGGGCTCCTGTCGGTGTACTAGAGTAGGGGTACCCTAGTATCCCGAACTTGTGCACGGGCAGTCGCAGCATCCCGCGGCAAGGCTTGCCGGGTGACCGCCAAGGTCCTCCGTGGTTCCTTTGGAGGCATTCAAGAACAAAGTGTCCAAGCCAAGAAGACAAGACCCCGGCAAGAGGAGCTTGCCGGGAAGGCTAGCAAAAGCATCCAAAGACCCCGGCAAGAGGAGCTTGCCGGGAAGGCCGCCTAAGGCATTGCAAGGAACTTGCCGCGGCGCACCACGCGCCCCGACGAGGCCCGGTGAGCAACAAGCTCCTGGGCGCGACAAGACAACGGCAGCGGCAAGGCGCTTGCCGCGATAGGCCACCTCCCTGGGCCCGCGCTCCAGTAACATCCACCAACGTGTCGCTCTGGGACCCTTCCGGGCGTACGTGGCGGGAGGCTGTGCAGGCAGCGGCGTGCGGTGGCAAGCGGCGCTGACAAGATCGCCATCGTGGCGAACGGTGGCGTCCCTGGCGGTCCCTCTTCGCACTGTTTAGGCGACATAGACGGGCATTTAAGGCCCTTGTCCCCTGCCGTCAGGGCTAGGTATGATACACTGTAACAGGTAGCTGTGCCTACCACCGCACCTTTCCATTTTTGCCCTTTACCTCCGTTGCCACCTGTCGGGAACCCCTTGAGCATATAAAAGGAGGCCCGTGTGCAACGTAGAAGGGGGTTAGCTAGTGGGAACACTCACGCTCGGTCTTGCTAGCTGCTGAAGTGTACTGTAGCACTCCACGCTCCCGGGCAAGAAATCAATACAAACCACAAAGCAGGAGTAGGGTTTTACGCATCCGTGCGGCCCGAACCTGGGTAAATCGCTCGCGTGTATCGCCTCGATCTGCTCTTTGCACAATCTCCGCCCCCACCGAACCGAAAGGGACCCGGTCCGCCGGTCCCATAGGTGCCCGTGGATCAGTACCCCGGCACAACCCCTTTATCTCGTTGGGTGCAAGTGTTTGATTGTTTGTGTAGGTGCATATATTGAGGAGTTGCGTGTTTCTCCTACTGGATTGATACCTTAGTTCTTAACTGAGGAAAATACTTAACTCTACTTTGCTGCATCACTCTTTCATCTTCAATGGAAAAACCAACGCAAGCTCAAGAAGTAGCAATGCACAACCAGGGGGAGGTTGTACATCCATGCAAACACGGGCTATGTACTATGGTTTGTGTTCTGGTTGCCAAACGGATTCATGCCATCGGTACACGCACCAAGCACGATGTTCCTTGCATCACATGCAAAATATTGATATTTTCCGTTGAACGCTCTTCACTGGCTTGCATCCGCGAGGTGTCTCAACATTGGATCATCTTCATCGTCGAGCTTTTTTCTCTCCGCGTGCCAACACGTGAGCTTTGCTTCCTTGGAATCTAGAAAATAACATTGCAGACGGGGAGTGATCGATAAGTACCATACATCTTTCTATGGAGATTTCTTTCCAACTTCCCTGTATCGAGAAGTACTGGGCACCGGACATCTGGATTTTTCCACATGCTCCTTCCAATAAATGATGCAATTGTTGATGCATGCATGGTATCTAACGTGTGGCAGATCAAGAGGGCACACGATCTTCTTGGCCTCATCCACACTAGTAGGACATAGATTCCCCGTGTGTCGGTCCGTTTGTTTTTAGCCTTCGTCTTCAGAAGTTCGAGCGTGAAACTCAAGCGGGTCAACTCGGGATCGCAACCATCAAAGAATGGAGTGTTCGAGTCTACCACCAGTTTCTCCAGCATGGCCTCTTCTCTAGAAGGAGCTCTGTCAGTACTCGTCTCCTTGTGAAGCAGGTCTCGAACATGAGGGTCTCGCATGATTGAACTTATTAGCGACGACATCTGCGGCGTGGAGTCCATGTTTTCTCTGCTGCCATGTCCAGCCTCTTCTCCACCGCCATGTCTGACCTCTTCCCCCCCACGATGTCCAGCCCCTTCTCTGCCGCCATTATCGGCCATCTCTCAGTCTTGCCCCGTGTCGTCATTAGCTGCCCCGTCGGCGTCATCATCATCATCATCATCATCATCATCATCATCATCATCATCATCATCTTTGATTATCCACCGAGTATAGCCCTCCATGAAACAATTCATGAGCAGGTATGCCATCAAACGACCATCCTCATAGGGGTCGAGGCAAACTCCTCCTTTGCAACTTGGACATAGACATAAAATCTCTGTCTGGTCATTTTCATTCGTGTCCTGCATTGCCGTTCACAACCACCTTTCCACCATCGTTCCATTGACCATCATGAACGCATGCACGTTAATAATAAAGAAATTGATAATAAAATAGCATGCATGCATCAAAGTCATACAAAAATTTGGCATGACCTTCCCTAGAAATAGGACATATAAAGTTTGCTCGAAATTCGTCGAAATGGAAATAAATTGGCATTTCTGCAAAACATATGCAACTCAAGCACAATTCAGCGGCAACTCATGCCACCCACAGAATTTCATACGAAAGCACAAATTTCAGCGGCAACTCAAGCACAATTCGCCCGATTATGTTATATCACACACAAACACATATTTCTATTCTTGCAAAAGCATAAATTTTTAATCACCTATCTAAAGATCGAGCACAGTGATTATGTTGTCGATTGGTGTCGCCACACACCTAGGGAATGATCAAAAGTGGACACACCTTACTTCTTGAGATGGCTAGATCCAATTAGGGAGGTACATAGCGCACTTCATTAGATGGGTAGATCTGCCTAGCTAGTTGCGGAAGGAGATGACTCTAACTAATGAAGGGGGAGGAAAAGAGAAAGGAATTGCATTAATGGAGGTGGTGCAGTTAGTTAGGAGCGTGAAAGAGAGAGAGAAAGAGAGGTAGAAGAAAGAGAGTAATGAGGGGAGAAGTAGTGTGGAAGAAGCAAAGTGAGGGAGAGAGGAGGTGGGAGCTAGGGGAAAGTGAAAGGAAGAGAGAATGGGGGAGGAGAAGGGGAGGGGGTAGGAAAAGGTGGCTGCTGCGCCTTAGCAGCAGCGAGGGTTGGGAAAACGCACTTCTGCTTAGTAGTAGCGCGCTCCTGCAACACGCGCTACTGCTATGTGGGGCCTGCCATGTGGCAGGGTTCAAACTTAGCCGTAGAGCTTTCCCCCGAAGAGGCGCTACTGCTATCTAACCTGACTATCAAACTTAGCAGTAGTGAGTGTTTTGGAAGCGCGCTACTACTATACCTAACCTGTCGGTAACAGTGTGGCAATTATAGTAGTAGCGCGTTTTCCTGGGGCCACGCTAATGCTATATAGATAGCAGTAGCCCCCTTGATGACCACACGCTACTGTTAATTAGCTGTAGCGCCTCATTTTAGCCAGCGCTACCGATAATCCTTCGTGTATATGGTTTTCCCTAGTATTGTTATGTGATGAGGCTGTCAATTGATCGTTAGTAATGGACTTGGCGTGTGTATGTACGCACTAATCACAAAGGGAAAAATGTGTCCCTTAATTGTGCATTTGTCTCGTTAATTTTCATACATTATCTCTATATGTGCTCTTGATGATTGCTTTTAGATTTGAAAGAGTGATTTCTCCAGAAAATTCCATAGTTAGAGAGGGGCAGGAAATTGAGTGAAGGGCCACTGCCAACAGGCTCCTCCCTCCCTACCTCGCCTCTTCTCTTTCCTATCGGCTCCCTCTCGCCACCCCTCCCCTTAAGTCCTTCTGACGCATGTTCCGAAGGGGCGCAGCTGTTCGGAGATTTTTAGAGCACCTGTACTCAGGCCCTGCTATCCTGGCTTTCCAATATCTTTTTAAGATCTGTGGGAGACAACTAACTATGTATATGAAATTATCTCTTTTCTGTTTCTCTCATATAGAACATGGCAAACTTTGCAGCGCAGCAAAACTTACTAACTAGAACGTGGGATAAAACTTTTAGAATTTTCCAACATAAATACTAAAAATAAGATTTTTTTTATCAAACAAAACTTATTTTGTATATTTTTGTTGGATGAAAAAATCTAAAAGTTTTTTCTTAGATTCTAGTTAGAAAGCTTTACTGTTCTGCAAAGGTTTGAACTTGAAGACATGTTCTACGTAAGAGAAACAAAAAAGAAAAATGTACTTGCACGGATCTTGATGTAAAGAATGGATGGCTAGATAAGAGGTGCCTGGTGCAGGTGCTCAAAAATATGTTTTTGGGACGCAGCTGCAGCTCGTGTCGCTACTCCCCCCTTCAGCTCGCGGCTCCCCATCACCGAAAAGAGCAAGCTTGTCTCTCCCGCAACTGCTAGTCCTAGAGAAGATCGTCGTCGCCATCGTCGGGAGGAGCGCTAGTTCGTCTTCCTCACTTCGGCCAAGGTGTTCATGGTCTATGCATGGCCGGGAAATTGCTCCGTCAGGATGAAGGTATCGAGCTAAGTGAGTTACCCTCCCCGCGCTTTCCTATGGTGCTTTGCCTCTGGCGCACCTCCTTCACCAAGCCTGTGTCTACATCGTGCTTTGCGCACGCATGGCATGGCACCACGGTGTCTAACCCCTAGCACCTAACACAACCAAATACCCCCCTTCCTCGTCCTCGTCCTCAACAGGCCAAGTGTAAGACACCACCAAAACGTAGCAGAGGAAGATATGAACGTGGTGAGGACTGTCGGTGTGAGCCACTTCCACATGTTGATTTATTTGGCCCTGTTGTGAGATTTGTCGGACGTGATTGATAAGAGAACAGGTTAGTTTGATGGGCATATGGACATGTGCTAAATTGTACGGTACGAGCACTTGGGTAGAACCTTCAACCGAGCAGGTACACATTTAAAAACTACTAAAACCCTGCCAAGTCATGAGCCGGATACAGATAGCAAGGAAGCAAATTGACCTCAGGGAAATAGACGGGCACGCGTGAAAATCAAGTCCATGCCAAGTCCACCAGCAGCCATCCTTTGGGCAGAATAGCTCACATGCAGACCCAAATCCTAGACTACCAAATACATGTATCGTAAATATATCTCTAACTTCCCCCGCAGTCGTAGCGGTAGCGAACAACAGGAGCGTCACGGACAGTCAGACTCAAGAGAATAGTAGCCGACGGACTGACACCCCCCCGCAGTCGTAGCGGGAGGGTCATGGACGGTGTCGCGTCGCGGACGCGTTGACTGTAGAGGAAGCTGACGAGTTGCTCAAGCGGATGATAGCCCTTTGTGGCGATGTCGAGGTAGCCAAGAGCGTAGGGTGGTGTAGCCGTGCGAAGAATGTCGTGGTCGATGTCGAGTCGGGGTAGCCAGTGTCGAGGAAAACGCCGTGGAGCCGCGGGCGCAAGGAGCCGCCAAGTTAGTCATGGGCGTACTGGTGTCGAAGTAGTGATGCGGCGGGAAGAAGACGATGTTGATAAGGTGTCGCACCGGGTTTGCCAAACCAGAGGACACATTATAGACGAAGGCACACCTCGGTGTTGCCAGCAACGGGCATGCGTAGACGGACGGAGACGAAGTTGACGAAGCGTCGCGACAGGCTTGCCAGGCCTGGGGGCACGACGTGGACGTAGTCACGCATCGGTGTTGCCAGCACCGGGCATGCGTAGACGAGGGACCTGCACAAGCTGTACGCCATGTCGAGGAGGTGGAGAGCCAGCAGAGAAGAAGACTCGACGAGGGTTGTGGCGCCAATTGATACGTCCATTTTGCATCATGTTTTTATATCGATATTTATTGCATTGTGGGCTGTTATGACACATTATGTCACAATACTTATGCCTATTTTCTCTTATTTTACAAGGTTTACATAAGGAGGAAGAATGCCGGCAGCTGGAATTCTGAGCTGGAAAAGGAGCAAATATTAGAGACCTATTCTGCACAACTCCAAAAGTCCTGAAACTCCACGGAAGTTATTTTCAGAATATATAAAAAATACTGAGCGGAAGAAATACGTCAGGGGGGCCACCACCTGTCCACGAGAGTGGGGGGCGCGCCCTACCCACCAGGGGCGTGCCCCCTACCTCGTGGGCCCCCTGTTGGCTGTCCGGTGGCCATCTTCTGCTATATGAAGTCTTTCGTCCGAAGAAAAATCAGGAACAACCTTTCGGGATGAGACTCGGCCGCCACGAGGCGGAACCTTGGCGGAACCAATCTAGGGCTCCGGCAGAGCTGTTCTGCCCGGGGCACTTCCCTTCGGGAGGGGGAAATCATCGCCATCGTCATCACCAAGGCTCCTCTCATCGGGAGAGGGCAATCTCCATCAACATCTTCACCAGCACCATCTCCTCTCAAAACCCTAGTTCATCTCTTGTATCCAATTCTTGTCTCCAAGTCTGGGATCCTCCTCCACCCAAGGGTGATCCCATGTTTGACCTTAAACTGTTGCCTGATACTCTTAAATATGCTTATCTCGATGAGAAAAAGATATATCCTGTTATTATTAGTGCTAACCTTTCAGAGCATGAAGAAGAAAGATCATTGAAAACTCTGAAGAAGCACCGTGCTGCTATTGGATATACTGTTGATGATCTTAAGGGCATTAGTCCCACTCTATGCCAACATAAAATAAATTTGGAGGCAGACGCCAAACCAGTTTGTGATCCTCAAAGACGTATGAATCCTAAAATGAAAGAAGTGGTAAGAAAAGAAATACTAAAGCTTCTGGAGGCAGGTATAATTTATCCCGTTGCTGATAGTCAGTGGGTATGTCATGTCCACTGTGTCCCTAAGAAAGGAGGTATTATTGTTGTTCCTAATGATAAAGATGAATTGATTCCACAAAGAATTATTACAGGCTATAGGATGGTAATTGATTTCCGCAAATTAAATAAGGCTACTAAGAAAGATCATTACCCCTTACCTTTTATTGATCAAATGCTACAAAGATTATGCAAACATACACACTATTGCTTTCTAGATGGTTATTCTGGTTTCTCTCAAATACCTGTGTCAGCTAAAGATCAATCAAAGACTACTTTTACATGCCCTTTTGGTACATTTGCTTATAGACGTATGCCTTTTGGTTTATGTAATGCACCTGCTACCTTTCAAAGATGCATGATGGCTATATTCTCTGACTTTTGTGAAAAGATTTGTCAGGTTTTCATGGACGACTTTTCCGTCTATGGATCTTCTTTTGATGATTGCTTGAGCAATCTTGATCGAGTTTTGCAGAGATGTGAAGAAACTAATCTTGTCTTGAATTTGGAAAAGTGACACTTTATGGTTAATGAAGGTATTGTCTTGGGGCACAATGTTTCTGAAAGAGGTATTGAAGTTGATAAAGCCAAGGTTGATGCTATTGAAAAGATGCCATGTCCCAAGGACATCAAAGGTATAAGAAGTTTCCTTGGTCACGCCGGATTTTATAGGAGGTTCATTAAGGACTTCTCAAAATTTCTCGGCCTCTGACTAATTTATTAGAAAAAGATATACCATTTGTCTTTGATGATGATTATGTAGAAGCATTTGAAATACTTAAGAAAGCATTGATATCTGCACCTATTGTCCAGCCACCTGATTGGAATTTACCCTTTGAAATTATGTCTGATGCTAGTGGTTATGCTGTAGGTGTTGTACTAGGGCAAAGAGTCGATAAGAAATTAAATGTTATCCATTATGCTAGTAAGACTCTAGACAATGCTCAGAGAAATTATGCTACTACTAAAAAAGAATTTTTAGCAGTTGTATTTGCTTGTGATAAGTTCAGACCTTATATTGTTGATTCTAAAGTAACTATCCATACTGATCATGCTGCTATTAAATATCTTATGGAGAAGAAAGATGCTAAACCTAGACTTATTAGATGGGTTCTCTTGCTACAAGAATTTGATTTGCATATTGTTGATAGAAAAGGAGCTGAGAACCCCGTTGCAAACAACTTATCTAGGTTAGAAAATGTTCCTGATGACCCACTACCTTTTGATGATAGCTTTCCTGATGAGCAATTAAATGTTATAAGTACTTCTCGTAGTACTCCTTGGTATGCTGATTATGCTAATTACATTGTTGCTAAATTCATACCACCTAGCTTCACATACCAACAAAAGAAAAAGTTTTTCTATGATTTGAGACATTACTTTTGGGCTGACCCACATCTTTATAAAGAAGGAGTAGATGGTGTTATTAGACGTTCTGTACCTGAGCATGAACAGGAACAGATCCTACGCAAGTGCCACTCTGAAGCCTATGGAGGACACCACGCTGGAGATAGAACTGCACATAAGGTATTGCAATCCGGTTTTTATTGGCCTACTCTCTTCAAGGATGCCCGTAAGTTTGTCTTTTCATGTGATGAATGTCAAAGAATTGGTAATATTAGTAGACGTCAAGAAATGCCTATGAATTATTCACTTGTTATTGAACCATTTGATGTTTGGGGCTTTGATTATATGGGACCTATTCCTGCCTTCAATTGATATACACATATTCTAGTTGCAGTTGATTACGTTACTAAGTGGGTAGAAGCTATTCCAACTAGTAGTGCTGATCATAACACTTCTATTAAGATGCTTAAAGAAGTTATTTTTCCGAGGTTTGGAGTCCCTAGATATTTAATGACTGATGGTGGTTCACACTTTATTCATGGTGCTTTCCATAAAATGCTTGCTAAATATGACGTCAATCATAGAATTTCATCTCCTTATCACCCACAGTCTAGTGGTCAAGTATAATTGAGTAACAGAGAACTCAAATTAATTTTGCAAAAGACTGTCAATAGGTCTAGAAAGAATTGGTCTAAGAAACTTGATGATGCCTTATGGGCCTATAGAACTGCATATAAATATCCTATGGGTATGTCTCCATATAAAATGGTTTATGGAAAAGCATGTCACTTACCTCTCGAACTATAACATAAGGCATATTGGGCTATTAAAGAGCTCAATTATGATTTCAAACTTGCCGGTGAGAAGAGGTTATTTGATATTAGCTCACTTGATGAATGGAGAACCCAAGCTTATGAAAATGCCAAGTTGTTTAAAGAAAAAGTTAAAAGATGGCATGACAAAAGAATACAAAAGCGTGAGTATAACGTAGGTGATTATGTATTGCTATACAACTCTCGTTTAAGATTTTTTGCAGGAGAACTTCTCTCTAAATGGGAAGGACCCTACGTTATGGAGGAGGTCTATTGTTCCGGTGCCATAAATATCAACAACTTCGAAGGTACAAATCCGAAGGTGGTAAACGGTCAAAGAATCAACCATTATATCTCAGGTAATCCCATAAATGTTGAAACCAATGTTATTGAAACCGTAACCCCGGAGGAATACATAAGAGACACTTTCCAGAACGTTTCAGACTCCAAAAAGGAATAGGTATGTGGTACGGTAAGTAAACCGACTCCAAAACAATTCTTAAGGCAATATTTCTCCATTTTGGAATATTTAGAAAAATAGAAAAATAAGTAGCAGTACGGGAAGGACACGAGGGCCCCACGAGGGTGGTGGGCGCGCCCTACCCCCCTGGGCGCGCCCCCCTACCTCGTGAGCACCTCGTGTGCCTTCCAGACTCCGTTTTCTTGCACGATACGTATTTTGGTCGGTAAAAATTCACTATATATTCTCCCGTAGGTTTTGACTCCCGTATCACACAATTATCCTCTGTTTTGGTTTCAAGCTGTTGCTGCTGCAGATTAGAGCAAGATGTCTTCTCAAGAGTCAGTCGGGGAGAGCCGGGTATCTAATCCGGCACCGGAACCAAGGGCAAACAGCGACGCTGACCACTTTGGGCCAGGAACGGAGGAAGAGATGGAGGCTGACTTGATGAGGGTAGATGCCATGGAAGATCAACAAGTCACTTCTCGCTTCCGAGCTGGGTTCACGATGAGGGAACTACAGAGCTCGGCTATTCCAAACTCGCTTATCCCTTCCAATGTTAGATTTCTTTCTTATGAAAATATGAAGAGGAGTGTCACTTGTTCTCCCGTAGCTATGCAACACCCTTGGGTGCAAGGAGCTTTAGCCGTCACAGGAAAGCTTCGTAAGGAAATAATGGACCTCAAGCAGCAAGTCAATAAGCTCGAGGAGGAAAACCGTATCTTGAGGGGAATCATCGCCAAGAATATTACACCATCAACAAATAAGGAGACATAATCACATGGGTATGGGCACTCCCCTTGGCAACTGCCAAGCTTGGGGGAGGTGCCCCGGTATTGTATCACAAACACATCTCCTATCTTTACCGTTTTTCTTAGTTCGATCCTATTAGTAGTATTTTGATCTAGTAGAATAAAAGTTTATGGCATGATCTAGTTTTGAGTTTTGCTTTGTGATCTCTCTTTGTAATCGAGTCCGTGAGCTATATAATAAAGATTAGTGTTGAGTCAAGGGCTTGATTTTCTTGCTATGATCTTGGGTGAATAAAAGAAAAGAGAAAAAGAATAAAAAGAAACAAAAGTTCATATTGATCTTATTGAGAGCAATGACTTCACATAGAAAGAGTATGATGATTAAAAGTTGTTGGGAGTTGGCAGACATAGTTTTGGTCATCGTTGCAATTAATAGGAAGTAATAAGGAAAGAGAGGTTTCACATATAAATATATTATCATTGACATCTTTTATGATTGGGAGCACTCATTAAAATATGACATGCTAAAGAGTTGATGTTGGACAAGGAAGACAACATAATGAGTTATGTTTTCTTATATCTGAGATAAAGTATGTTGTCATGGATCATCTAACATGTTGAGCTTGCCTTTCCCCCTCATGCTAGCCAAATTCTCAACACCAAGTAGAAATACTACTTGTGCTTCCAAATACCCTCAAACCAGTTTTGCCATGAGAGTCCACCATATCTACCTATGGATTGAGTAAGATTATTCAAGTAAGTTGTCATCGGTGCAAAGCAATAAAAATTGCTCTAAATATGTATGATTGATTGGTGTGGGAGAAATAAGCTTTATACGATCTTGTGATGTGGAAGTAATAAAAGCGACGGACTGCATAATAAAGGTTCATATCACAAGTGGCAATATAAAGTGACTTTCTTTTGCATTGATATTTTATGCATCCAACCACAAAAGCGCATGGCAACCTCTGCTTCCCTCTACGAAGGGCCTATCTTTTATTATTCTCTTCTACCTTATGCAAGTGTCACGGTGATCTTCAACTTTCCTTTTTCATTTTATCCTTTGGCAAGCCCAGCATGTTGGAAAGAACCTGATATATATATCTAATTGGATGTGGGGGAGCATGAGTTATTATTGTTGACATTACCCTTGATGTAAAAGGTTGTGGGGCGAAACTATAAGCCCCTATCTTTCTCTATGTCCGATTAAAACTTCATAACCACAAGTATTGCGTGAGTGTTAGCAATTATGAAGGACTAGATGATAGTTGAGTATGTGGACTTGCTTTTTAGCTCTGACATAGACTCTTTCTGATGTTATGATAAATTGCAATTGCTTCAATGACTGAGATTATAGTTTGTTGGTTCTCAATAAAGTTTCTTATTCATACTTTTGCATTGTGAATAGATCGTCACTTGAACATAAGTAATCATAATGGCAATATATATATATATATATATGTTGCTATTATGAGAATAATCATGATGCCTTCATTTCCATATTTTATTTTTATCGACGCCTCTACCTCTAAACATGGGGACATATTTATCGGTATCGGCTTTTGCTTGGGGACAAGCGAGGTCTAAGCTTGGGGGAGTTGATACGTCCATTTTGCATCATGCTTTTATATCGATATTTATTGCATTATGGGCTGTTATTTCACATTATGTCACAATACTTATGGCTATTCTCTCTTATTTTACAAGGTTTACATAAGGAGGGAGAATGCCGGCAGCTGGAATTCTGGGCTGGAAAAAGGAGCAAATATTAGAGACCTATTCTGCACAACTCCAAAAGTCCTGAAACTACACGGAATATCTTATAATAAATAATAAAAAATCCTCGCCAAAGATGAAGACTAGGGGGCCCACACCCTGTCCACGAGGGTGGGGGGCGCCCCCCTCCTAGGGCGCGCCCCCTACCTCGTGGGCCCCCTGGTGGCTCTCCGATGCCCATCTTCTGCTATATGAAGTCTTTCATCGAGAAAAAAATAAGAAGCAACCTTTCGGGACGAAACTCCGCCGCCACGAGGCGGAACGTTGGCGGAATCAATCTAGGGCTCCGGCAGAGCTGTTCTGCCGGGGACACTTCCCTCCGGGAGGGGGAGATCATCGCCATCGTCATCACCAACGCTCCTCTCATCGGGAGAGGGCAATCGCCATCAACATCTTCACCAGCACCATCTCATCTCAAAACCCTAGTTCATCTCTTGTATCCAATTCTTGTCTCCATGTCCGGGATTGGTGCTAGTAGGTTGCTAGTAGTGTTGATTACTCCTTGTAGTTGATGCTAGTTGGTTTATTTGGTGAAAGATCATATGTTCAGATCCTTTATGCATATTATTACCCCTCTGATTATGAACATGAATATGCTTTGTGAGTAGTTACGTTTGTTCCTGAGGACAAGGGAGAAGTCTTGCTATTATAGTAGTCATGTGAATTTGGTATTCGTTCGATATTTTGATGAGATGTATGTTGTCTAGCCTCTAGTGGTGTTATGTGAACGTCGACTACATAACACTTCACCATTATTTGGGCCTAGAGGAAGGCATTGGGAAGTAATAAGTAGATGATGGGTTGCTAGAGTGACAGAAGGTTAAACCCTAGTTTATGCGTTGCTTTGTAAGGGGCTGATTTGGATACATATGTTTCATGCTATGGTTAGGTTTACCTTAATACTTTTGTTGTAGTTGCAGATGCTTGCAATAGAGGTTAATCATAAGTGGGATCCTTGTTCAAGTAAGAACAGCACCCAAGCACCGGTCCACCCACATATCAAATTATCAAAGTACCGAACGTGAATCATATGAGCGTGATGAATACTAGCTTGACGATATTCCCATGTGTGCTCGGGAGCGCTTTTCCTTATATAATCATTTGTCCAGGCTTGTCCTTTGCTACAAAAAGGATTGGGCCACCTTGCTTCACTTTATTTACTTTTTTTACTTGTTGCTCGTTACAAATTATCCTATCACAAAATATCTGTTACCACTTATTTCAGTAATTACAGAGAATACCTTGCTGAAAACCGCTTATCGTTTCCTTCTGCTCCTCGTTGGGTTCGACACTGTTACTTATCAAAAGGACTATGATAGATCCCCTATACTTGTGGGTCATCATCTATCCTCTAGTGGTGTTATGTGAACGTCGACTACATAACACTTCACCATTATTTGGGCCTAGAGGAAGGCATTGGGAAGTAATAAGTAGATGATGGGTTGCTAGAGTGACAGAAGCTTAAACCCTAGTTTGTGCGTTGCTTCGTAAGGGGCTGATTTGCATCCATATGTTTCATGCTATGGTTAGGTTTACCTTAATACTTTTGTTGTAGTTGCGGATTCTTGCAGTAGAGATTAATCATAAGTGGGATGCTTGTTCAAGTAAGAACAACACCCCAGCACCGGTCCACCCACATATCAAATTATCAAAGTACCGAACGGAATCATATGAACGTGATGAAAACTAGCTTGACGATAATTCCCATGTGTCCTCGGGAGCGCTTTTCTATATATAAGAGTTTGTCCAGGCTTGTCCGTTGCTACAAAAAGGATTGGGCCACCTTGCTGTTACCACTTGTTACCACTTATTTCAGTACTTGCAGAGAATACCTTGCTGAAAACTGCTTATCATTTCCTTTTGCTCCTCGTTGGGTTCGACACTCTTACTTATCGAAAGGACTACGATAGATCTCCTATACTTGTGGGTCATCCCCAATCGGCATGGGGCTGATGTCACGAACGGTGGTTGGAGTAGATGAAGTGATCGGGGTAGATGATGTCGACGGGCTGGTTCTTGCTCGAAGACGAAGGAGTTGCACGGGCGGTGGAGGCAGCTACGTTGGTAGCGGCGGCAGCTGCCGAAGTAGGGCAGCGGCGACTAGGTTAGGCACAGCGACGATGCTCGAAGTTGGCGAGGAACCCAACAACGTGATGGAGACCGGTGCGGACGGTGGCGTTCCTGCACCGAGGGAGATGGTGCGGGGCATACCACGGGAGGTCGACGCGCGGTGACGGGGGAGCGGACTGTGGGCCACGGCGCTACGGCCCAAAGGGGCGACGCAGTGGCGGCGGGCAGGTCGGGGCGACGGCGGGAAGACTCGGGGTGGCAGCGGGAACAGTGAGCCGTGGCACTACAACCCGAAGGGGCGGCGCAGCGGCGGAGCGCGGATCGGTGCAACCGCGGGGATGGCCTCGAGGTCATGACGGGGACCACGTATCACGACACTACGACCCGAAGGGGCGACGAGTGAGTCGATGCAGCCCCGAGGTGAACCACGGGGCGGCGGTTCTGCGGCCCGACAAGGCAATGCGGCCCGATGAGGCAATGCTGCGGTAGCCCGATGCTCGACTGGTGAAGAGGGGCGCTGAACTCGGGAATGATCTTCACGGGACCTGCGGAGGCGGCTACCAACGGGCCAGGTCGGTCGCGTGGTGGCGAGCGGATGATCAAGCCAATCGCCCCGCGAGGTCGGGGACGCCGCTTGGTGGAGGCAGGGTGGCGGCCGAGTCTAAGAGGAGGCCGGCAATGATGGTTGGCGTGGGATGACGTGCGGACGAGCACGTCAGCACCGGCACTCGGGCTGTCAAAACAACGTCGGTGCCCGGGCAGCGAGGCCCGAGCAACCAACGTAGTAGGACCAGCCCACTAAGGCAGACCGCAGGGCCGCCGTGCAGACGCGGTAGAGGCGGGAGGTGTCGATCGATGAACGGGCCGGCGCGCGAACGGCGGCTGTGATGGGCCGCCGCATCGCGCGAGGCCGCCGGGTCAGGATGATGCAGGAGTCCGAACGGAGCAGGACGGTGACGGCCGGCGCAAGGCGACAGCAAGCCGACGAGCGGACGGCGGCTAGCCCTGACGGCCGACCTCGATGCGCGTGGCCGTAGGGTCGGAGGAAAGGTCGGCCGGTCGCGTCGCTGTTGGAGTAGAGACGCACGACGAGGTTCGACGACGGTGGCGGGCGACGCAAACCGATCAAGCTTAGATCGAAAAACCAAAAAAGACACCGAATAGAAAAAATAACCCGAAGTAAGGGCTCGGTGTCAGTGTCAAAACCGGCGGATCTCGGGTAGGCGGTCCCGAACTGTGCGTCTAAGGTGGATGGTAACAGGAGACGGGGGACACGAAGATTTACCCAGATTCGGGCCCTCTTGATGGAGGTAATACCCTACGTCTTGCTTGATTGATATTGATGAATACGAGTATTACAAGAGTTGATCTACCACGAGATCGTAATGGCTAAACCCTAGAAGTCTAGCCTGTATGACTATGGTATTGAGTATATCCAATCCGGACTAAGTCCTCCGGTTTATATAGACACCGGGAGGATCTAGGGTTACACAATGTCGGTTATAAAGAAGAGAATTTGCATATTCCGTCACCAAGCTTGCCTTCCACGCCAAGGAGAGTCCCATCCGGACACTGGTGTAGTCTTCGGTCTTCGTATCTTCACAGCCCATCAGTCCGGCCCATAGATAACATGCCGGACGCCTGAGGACCCCTTAGTCCAGGACTCCCTCAGTAGCCCATGAACCTGGCTTCAATGACAAGGTATCCGGCGCGTAGTGCTGTCTTCGGCATTGCAAGGCGGGTTCCTCCTTCTGAACTCCAGAATAGTCTCCAGACGAATTGATCGTGTCCGGACCTATAACACACACCGCACACAACCGTAGAGACAATATAATAACACATAAGTCCAATCTGCTAACAACTTTAGCAATGCGACGTCACGCCTGTCCGGTCATAATTTCGAACCGTTTTTCGCCCCATGTTTCGAGACGCGGTTGTCATTAGCACGTCTTATCAAAGCAGAGATCGTGTCCCCTTATTACGGGATTCTCATCAATACGGGCGTGGGTAACCCAACCGCGCCATTTACACAGCCCTTGGGAGCAGGCGGATTTTAAGGCGAATGGGGGGCATTCGATATTCACCGCCCTTATAAGGATATAAGATTCCCCTTTCTTCTCCCACGCGTTCTTCCTGCCTCTCCGTTCTTGAGCTCCAACGACCAAGTCCACATTCACTCCCATTCAAACAAACACCCAATCATGTCTGAATCCGGAGCCGGCGTCAAATGGATGGCCTCCTCCATTAAGAGGAAAAATATAGAGGAGCTCCGAGAGGCTGGATACCTGGCCAAGGAGATCGCTTACCGACTTCCGTCCGAGGGACAAATCATCCCCACCCCCGAGCCTCATGAGAGAGTGGTGTTCCTCACACATTTTGTCCGCGGGCTGGGATTCCCTCTCCACCCGTTTGTCCGCGGACTTATGTTTTATTATTGGCTAGAATTCCATGATCTAGACCCAAACTTTATTCTCAACATCTCGGCATTTATAGTTGTGTGCGAGGCCTTTCTCTGCATCCCACCTCATTTCGGCCTATGGCTGAAGACTTTCATGAAGCCGAAGGTGGTGAGAGGTCAACAGGCAGAGTGCGGAGGAGCTATGTTGAGTAGGATGCCCTACGTCACCTGGCTCGAAGGTTCTTTCGTGGAAATGGTGAAGGGGTGTCAATCAGGGTGGTTCTACATCACCAAGCCGCGCGACGCCAACTTGACGGCGGCCCCTGAATTCCAATCCGGAGCTACGATGCGGCTGACCTCCTGGCAAGAGAAGGGCCTATCCTGGGGTACTCCGGATGAGCTGACAGGGGTCCAGACGTTCGTCCAGAACATGATATCCAACAAGATCAAGCTTGTCAATGTGATCCAGGTCATGCTCATCCGCCGGATCCTCCCGTGCCAACGCCGGACCTGCTATTTTTGGGAATTCGATCCAGCCAAGCACCGGACACTGCTAAAGCTCTTCGGGACAACGCACGAGGATATCTGGAAAGTGCTCTTCAAGGCCGATGAGACGCCACCACCTACAACCGAGGATCGTGGGCTTAGCTCAAAGCGCCAAGCCAATCCGGTAAGCTCTTTCACGCTCTCAAGGCATAATCTTTACTAGCGTATTGCGAGAAAGAAGTCTAAGCTCTCCTATCAATCTTTTCTTAGGCCTGGACCGACATAGCGAGGCGGATTAACTGTCCAGCCCCGCTACCCGAAGACAAAGAGACCCCACTTCTGACGAAGATGTTGTTCCCGACGCCTTATGAAGTGCCAGAGAAGAAGACCAAGAAGGCAGCCAAGGGGACCAGGAGTGGCCTTCATCGAAAGGATACTTCAGACCTATCGTCCGAAGACGAGACTAACCATCCGGTCGCCAAAGACGACGATGAGGAGGAGGAAGAAAACAACTCCCCCCCTGAGGGGGGAAGGAAGAAAAGGGTGGCCTTCACGTACCTAGAGGTGAAGGCATCCAAGAGGGGGAAGGGCTCCCTCACCAAGAACTCCACGTGGGATGTCGATAGCAGTCCGTAACGAATGCCCCGGACCAAGCCTCGGGCCGCTTCGTAAGAACCAAAGACCTTATGCTCGTCCAAATGTATGGCCAATCCCCTTTTCCATATTAATATGTTTAATTTATGCTATTGCAGTCCGACCCGCGACAGTTCTCCGCAATCCTCGACAGAGGGCTCGCTGGACTCAAAGGAGATGGCTAGCATGTCGCAACCACCTGCTAACTCTACCTCGCCCAAAGGTGATGACGAGGTGGTGTCCCAAAGGGCCTTTCCCGCACTGGTAGAAAAAGGGCGTATAGTCCCGGTTCGTAAGGGCCTTTAGTCCTGGTTCCGGAACCGGGACTAAAGTGTCGGTACTAATACCTGCCCCCTTTAGTCCCGGTTCAATCCAGAACCGGGACTAAAGGCCCTCCACGTGGGCAGTGCGCAGAGCCCAGTCAGGAGACCCTTTGGTCCCGGTTGGTGGCACCAACCGGGACCAATAGGCATCCACGCGTCAGCATTTCTGTGGCTGGGGTTTTTGTTTTTTTTTGAAAGGGGGGGGGTTGGGGGTTTTGGGGGGTTAATTTAGGTGTTTCATATATTGTGTTAGCTAGCTATAATTAATAGAGAGAAGTGTCCTCTCTTATGTCCGTGCTTGGTCGACGCTACATACTATACATACGTATAAAGAGGACTAGACACGCTGGCTAGCTAGTAACCAAACGAAGGAAACAGAAGATCGTCATGAACATATATGCATACAGAGAGAAGTGATATCGACCACCTCTCCTTCTCCGAGAGATTGGTCGAACAACAAGTTCTCGTATATCTATCTGACACTATCGGCTACATATATACAATAATTATCTCTTACAAATATAATCATACGGACTCAGGGTCCACATAGAATTCTCCGTCTTCCGGGATCACGTGGTCAAGAAAGAATGCCGCCAATTCCTCTTGAATTGCTCGCATGCGAGCTGGTGCTAGGAGTTCATCCCGCTTCCGAAACATCTAATTTGAAGAAGGGGGTCAATACACATATATATGAATGAATGAAACTCAACACAAATGATGGTAATAAAATAAAATTGTGAATGTTGTTATTTACGTACTTCATATTGTTCGTTAGAGTACCCGCCCCGCTTACAGGTCGTGTGGCGGATGGACTCGCAGATGTAGTATCCACAGAAATCATTCCCTTGTTCCTGCCACAACCACTTTAAAAGAAATAGAGGTCAATCAAACTGATAAGCAAGAATGCTAAATGGTATTGACGAAACTAGCGCTTGAATCACTAGGAGATGCGCGGAACATGCTACTATAGTACTTACTTTCGGGTGTCTAAATTCCAGCTCCTTCGGCAGTCCCAGAACTGTTTTGGTGAATTTTCTCCAAACCCTGTCGGACAAAGAAAACAATTACTTGATATCAGGAAATGAACAAAGTTGCTGATATGGTGGATAATGATCGATTTAATTTACTTGTGGAGTATTTGAGTCATGTCTGCATAGTCCTGGGAATCTTTTCATTTAGAGTCTAAGACGGTTACTACTCCCTGCTCAAGCTTAATCTCTAGGAGAATATAGTGGAAACTGCACACACATGCATAACTCATCAATTACATTACTATAACCTTGACTAATATATAAGGGAAACCGAATACGCACAAGACAGTAACACTCACCTGAAGTTGTAAAGAAAGAGTATTATATCTTTGTTTTGATTTATTACAAACGATCGTAGCAAGTTGGCCTCGGTAGCTGCGGCATGAAGTTTAACCTCAGTTGCATCTATGAGATATGTGTTAATGAACCCAATATCACCGACTTGTCTTTTCTTCAATTCGGCGATCTTCAATTTGCATAATATAGTGAGGATGATTATAAATACATGCAATGAAAGAACTAAGCTATATAGAGAAACTTAATGACAGAAGTAGTACTACTTACAGACAGTAGCAGGCGACCGTTGTTTTATCGAGGGCCAATTGATTGAAAAACTGATAGAACTCCTCAAGTGGAACAGGCAACCGATCAATTCCAACGAGGTCATGCTCCTTTTTAACTTTCACATACAAAGTACTCCTCCCCCCAGAGTCTCTGCAGATTTTCAAGTACCAATCATGCAATCTTCGCATCATCGTTGATAGAGATTTTTCATCTTTGACGAGAGGCTTCCCATACTCGTATCTTTGTATCTGCACGTCCATGGGTTCATAATGTACTTCGTCGGGCAGGTAATCTGCAAGATTGCTATAACCGGGCACCATCCTCGGATCATTAGCGACGTTGTGGCTAGGCACCTTGAGCGGGGGGCACGATTGCTTCGCTTGTTCGTCAAGCTGGGCAATTTGTTTCCCAGCTCGTCGTTCTTTCAGCCTTTGATCACTGACAGTACTTCCCGACCGCTCTGCTTCGGCAAATTCCTTTCCAATAATGCGGTCATAGTTTCCTTTCGGCGGATCAGACTTCGGTGGTTTTGTCAGGGCAGGCAGAGTGCGCTTCACTTTCACCTGATCTACCTTCTCCTCCGGAGGTGGATGTTTCTTTGCTTTCACCCCTTCAAAGAAGTTCCTCACTTCTTCTCGCGCGATCTCGGCGTTCTCCTCCAGGGTCCTCTCATATGGTAACTTCTCTGGAGTCTTCAGAGAAGGACCGAATCTGTATGTCCTCCCGCCTCTGGTTGTACTGCTAGACGCCGACCGAGCAGATGTAGCGGTTCTCCTCTTTACTTACTTAAGAGGCGGAGGAGAAGGACTACGACGCGCCGGAGCAGCTGGAGCGGCGGCAGGTCTCTTCCGCCCTTGCTGACGAGGCGGAGAAGGAGGAGGCTGGCTGCTCGGGCGCGTCGGCGCAGGCGGAGAAGGAGGCGGAGTGCCGCCACGCGCCGGAGAAGGAGCCGGCCGAGGGCCCTGATCGTCACTCGCCGGAGGAGGAGGCGGTGGAGGCGGAGTGCCCTGACTCGCTGGAGGAGAAGGAGGAGGCGGTGGCGTCCAGTTCGAAAGGTTGATGAGCTCCTTCCGCCATAGGCATGCAGTCTTCAGAGCAGACCCCAGCCGAGTCTCCCCTTCACCGGTAGGGTGGTCAAGCTGGAGTTCCTCAAATCCCTCCGTTATCTCATCCACCATCACCCTAGCATATCCTTCTGGAATCGGCCGGCAGTGAAAAGTTGCGCCGGGTTCAGTAGGATAAACAGAGCCAACAGCCGCGTTGACCTTCAAATTCATCCATTGCGTCATAAGGTGGCAATTTTGAGACTCCGTTATAGCATCCATGGGATAGCTGGCAGGAGCCGTCAAGGCATGCTCCGGCTGAAGTAGCTCGCTAGAAGCCACGCTGCTTCTACGCTGAGATGGCGGGGTAGCTTCGGGGGAGGCTTCGGCAGTACGTTTGCTGCGATTTGCTTCTCGTTCCTCTATCGCGTCTACCCTTGCTTGTAGCACCTGCATTTGGGTCTGCTGCACTTTTTTCCTCCTCTCATGGGATTTGTAACCGCCTGCGTCCGGAAACCCAACCTTCCACGGAATGGAGCCTAGCGTGCCTCGTGTCCGTCCAGGGTGCTCAGGATTCCCGAGGGCCATTGTGAGCTCGTCTTCTCTCTGTCTAGAAAGAACGTCCCTTCCTGCGCTGCTTCGATATACTGCTTAAGCTTACTGACTGGTATGTCCATTTGATCGTTCGTCCAAATGCACTTCCCTATTACAGGGTCCAGGGTTCCGCCAGCCCCGAAGAACCAAGTCCGGCAACGGTCTGGCCAGTTAATTGTCTCTGGTTCGATCCCTTTATGAACCAGATCAGTCTCAGTCTTGGACCACTTAGGCCAGGCTACGAGGTAGCCACCTGACCTCGTGCGATGGTGAAGCTTCTTCTTCGCAGCATTTTGCTTGTTTGTCGCCGACATCTTCTGACTCTTTTCCGATGTCTTGTGGGCCACAAATGCGGGCCAGTGATCTCTGATCTTCTCATATCTGCCCTTGAATTCTGGTGTCTCATTATTTTCGACAAACTTATTCAGCTCTTTCTTCCACCTCCTGAATAGTTCTGCCATCCTCTTCAGAGCAAAAGACTTGATTAATTTCTCTTTAACTGGGTTCTCTGGATTATCCTCAGGCGGTAGGGTGAAATTTGACTTCAGCTCAGTCCAAAGATCATTTTTCTGCATATCATTAACATAAGAGACCTCAGGGTCTTCTGTAGCCGGCTTAAACCATTGCTGGATGCTTATCGGGGTCTTGTCCCTAACCAGAACCCCGCACTGAGCAACAAATGTGCTCTTTGTCCGGAGGGGTTCAATAGGTTGGCCGTCGGGCGCGATTGCTATGATCTCAAACTTTTTCTTCGGGCCCCGTCTCTTTACCGAAGTTGTGCTCGATCCGGAGGGCTAGAAAAAAGAACAAAGACTTAATTAATATGTGTACATACCAAAACAATGAATGCAACAATCAGCTAGTCAGCATAGGCTTAACTAATATATATACCTGGCCGGACTCGGTTCGGTCACCGGAGCCGTCCTCATGTTCTTCTTCTTGCACCGGCATTAGGTCACCATAGCCAGCTTGTTCACCCTCTCCTTCCAGACCATCGGTTTCGTTGAGAAACAACGAGATGGCATCACTTCCTTCTGCGATTATGTCCCTCAACAACGCTTCTTTTGTTGCTTCGTCTAGGGTGGTGTCCATAGTTTCTACAAATATTTACAACATGGCAATTATTATTCAAACATGACAGATGGATATATTAGTGCCAAACGTAGAACTAGCTACCTAATCATAGTAAGCTATCGGGAGGGGGTATATATCGACAACGATGACACTACATCTATGTCCCTCGACGACCCTCGTTCCCGATAAAAAAAGAGGAAGAAGAAGAAAAAAAAGAGGAGAAGAAAGAATAGAGGAGAAGAACCCTCGAACCCTCGACCCCTAGACGACCCTCTTCTTCCTCTCATGTTGGAGAGGATCGCCGAGGGGTCGGGAGGTTGCCTAGTGTCAAAGGATTCAACAAAACTATGTCTTCATCATTAGGCGAAAGTAACATGTGCATGATGGTACGAAGCTCTTCAAAGTTGTTCTGGAACGAAGTCCCAGATAGGATAATTCGCTTTTTGGTACTAAGTTCAGCAAGAGCCTTCCGAATATCGCTATTTGGAAGGCCTTTGCTGAATTCGTACCAAAAGTCGGATTATTCTATCCGGGACTCCATTCCAGAACAACTTTGCAGAACTTCGTACCAACATGCCCTGGTTACTTCCGGCTAATGATGAAGGCATGGATTTCTTCAATACTTTGACACTAGGAAACCTCTCTCGACCCCTCGGCGATCCTCGACCCCTCGAACCCTCGACGACCCTGGAACCCTCGACCCCTAGACGACCCTCTTCTTCCTCTCATGTTGGAGAGGATCGCCGAGGGGTCGGGAGGTTGCCTAGTGTCAAAGGATTCAACAAAACCATGTCTTCATCATTAGGCGAAAGTAACATGTGCATGATGGTACGAAGCTCTTCAAATTTGTTCTGGAACGGAGTCCCAGATAGGATAATTCACTTTTTGGTACAAAGTTCAGCAAGAGCCTTCCGAATATCGCTATTTGGAAGGCCGTTGCTGAATTCGTACCAAAAGGCGGATTATTCTATCCGGGACTCCATTCCAGAACAACTTTGCAGAACTTCGTACCAACATGCCCTGGTTACTTCCGGCTAATGATGAAGGCATGGATTTCTTCAATACATTGACACTAGGAAACCTCTCTCGACCCCTTGGCGATCCTTGACCCCTCGAACCCTAGACGACCCTGGAACCCTCGACCCCTAGACGACCCTCTTCTTCCTCTCATGTTCGAGTGGATCGCCGAGGGGTCGGGAGGTTGCCTAGTGTCAAAGGATTCAACAAAACCATGTCTTCATCATTAGGGGAAAGTAACATGTGCATGATGGTATGAAGCTCTTCAAAGTTGTTCTGGAACGGAGTCCCAGATAGGATAATTCGCTTTTTTGTACAAAGTTTAGCAAGAGCCTTCCGAATATCGCTATTTGGAAGGCCTTTGCTGAATTCGTACCAAAAGGCGGATTATTCTATCCGGGACTCCATTCCAGAACAACTTTGCAGAACTTCGTACCAACATGCCCTGGTTACTTCCGGCTAATGATGAAGGCATGGATTTCTTCAATACTTTGACACTAGGAAACCTCTCTCCACCCCTCGGCGATCCTTGACCCCTCGACCCCTAGACGACCCTACTGGAACCCTCGACCCTCGAACCTATAGAACCCTCGAACCCTCGACCCTGAAACCCTCGACCCTTGACCCCTTAACGACCCTCGACCCTCTACCCTAGTTCCCGACCCTCGACCCCTCGAAGAGGAAAAATAAATAAGAAGAAAAAGAAAAAAGAAGAAAAAGAAGAGGAGAAGAAGAAAGGAATAGAGGAGAAGAAGAAGAAATAGAGGAGAAGAAGAAAGGAATAGAGGAGAAGAAGAAAAAATAGAAAATTTCTATTTTTTCTTCTTCTCCTCTATTCCTTTCTTCTTCTCCTCTTCCTTTTCTTCCTCTCCTCGTCTTCTCCTTCTTCTTCTCCTTCTTTCTCTACTTATTTTGCTTTTCCTTATTTTACTTTTTCCTCTCCACTAACATAAAATGCACTAACCTAAAATGCAACAAACATAAAATGCACTAAAGAGGCTCAACTAACCTAAAATCAGTGATAAAATGCACTAACCTAAAATCGATATCTACTAACAACTTAAAAAATTAATACATATATGAAAAAATGCATATATGAAAAAAAACATCATCATATCATCAACAGAAAAAAAACATCATCATATCATCAATACAAAAAAAACATCATCATATCATCATATCATCAACATCATCAACCTAAAGGGCCGGCACCGGCGCGGGGCGACGACGGGGCGGGGCGGCCACGGGCTCGGGGCGGCGACGGGGCAGGGCGACGGCGGCAGGCGCGGGGCGACGACGGGCTCGGGGCGGCGACGACGACGACGAACGGCCTGGGGGCGTCGGGGCGAATGGGAGGCGGTTGGCCAAAATTTCACCAGTGTTGGCTTATATAGCCAGAGCAATGGTCCCGGTTCGTGCTACGACCCGGGACTAATGCTCCCTTTAGTCCCGGTTGGTGGGACGAACCGGGACCAAAGGCCAATTTTCAGCAGCCGAAAGGGTGGGAAGCGAAGGCCATTGGTCCCGGTTGGTGGCACCAACCGGGACTAAAGGGGGGCAATGGTCATGGTTGGTGCCACGAACCGGGACCAATGCCCCCTTTAGTCCCGGTTGGTGCCACCAACCGGGACCAATGGCCTTGTGCTGCCCCGCGCCCAAAAGTTTAGTCCCACATCGCTAGCTGAAGGGCGCCGGCACTGGTTTATAAGCGCTGGTGTGCCTCCCCATTCGAGCTCCTCTCTAATGCAGGCTTTCGGGCCTAAACTTGCTACTGCCTGTGGGCCTATTGGGCCTTCTGCGGGCCTGAATCCTGGCCATGTAGGGTTTCTAGTCGTATTCAGGCCGTGGAGACCCAGTAGGAGGCATTTTTTTTGGTTTTTTCTTTTTTATTTCTACATTTTTTGGTTTTTTATTTTTTTATTTCTACTTACAACTAAATTACTTACAGTTTTTTAGTGATTTCTTTTTGCTTTTAGGTCACAAAAATTATAAACTTTCTGTTAGTGCCATTAGTTTTAAATTTTAAATAGTTTAAATTTGAATTTTTAAAAATTTGTGTGAATCACTAGTTTATGAATAACTTTACTATAAAATTAGAATTTTTTTTTATTTATTTTTTATTTCTACTTAACAAACTAAATACTTACAGTTTTTTAGTGATTTCTTTTTGCTTTTAGGTCACAAAAATTATAAACTTTCTGTTAGTGCCATTAGTTTTAAATTTTAAATAGTTTAAATTTGAATTTTTAAAAATTTGTGTGAATCACTAGTTTATGAATAACTTTACTATAAAATTAGAATTTTTTCTTCTTTGCTATTTATTTTTTATTTATTACAATTAAATACTTATAGTTTGATTTTAGGTCACAAAAATTATATTCTTTTTGCTATTGAAGAATATTATAGTTTTATTTTAGTTGATCATAACATAATATTTTAATTGATTGTTTTTATTTTCATAAAAGTTTTGTAGTTCATTCTGTTTGCTATTAATTCATTCTTTGAGCTAAATGACTCTGAAATTGGAAAGCATTTCAAAATGAACTCTGAAAAGGTTGAAAGTTGGCATGGTATCATCATTTCACCCACATAGCATGTTCCAAAAAGTAGAGAGGGTTACGACAAAAACTTGATGCACTTCGTGTACAAAATGGACAATCACTTTCGAAGTATCAAAGTTTCGAACCATAAGACATGAAAGCATTTCAAATGAACTCTGAAAAAGTTGAAAGTTGGGATGGTATCATAATTTCACCCACATAGCATGTGCATGTACAAAACGGACAATGGTAGCATGTTCGTGTTACAAATTGGCATGGTATCATCATAATAGTTGCGGGAGAAAGTCTTCACTTTTTCTTCGCTTGTGTCATTTGCTTATTGCGCCGTAACCATGGATAATCTTCATTGTTTATCAGGATGCTTGGGTCAGCCTTGACATTGAAGGGAGGAATTTCATGAAACTTTTCATAATCTTCAGACATGTCTGTCTTGCCGTCCACTCCCAGGATGTCCCTTTTTCCTGAAAGAACTATGTGGCGCTTTGGCTCATCGTATGATGTATTCGTCTTCCTTATCTTTTCTTTTTCTCGTTTTGGTAGACATGTCCTTCACATAGATAACCTGTGCCACATCATTGGCTAGGACGAACGGTTCGTCAGTGTACCCAAGATTTTTCAGATCCATTGTCATTCCGTACTGTGGGTCTACCTGTACCCCGCCGCCTACAGATTGACCCATTTGCACTTAAACAAAGGGACCTTAAAATCAGGTCCGTAGTCAAGTTCCCATATGTCCACTATGTAACCATAATATGTGTCCTTTCCGCTCTTGGTTGCTGCATCAAAGCGGACACCGCTGTTTTGGTTGGTGCTCTTTTGATCTTGGGCGATCGTGTAAAATGTATTCCCATTTATCTCGTATCCTTTGTAAGTCAATACAGTCAAAGATGGTCCCCTGGACAACAAGTACAACTCATCACAAACAGTGTTGTCACCTCTGAGACGTGTTTCCAACCAACTGCTGAAAGTCCTGATGTGTTCACATGTAATCCAGTCGTCGCACTGCTCCGGGTGTTTGGAGCGCAGACTGTTCTTGTGTTCATCGACATACGGGGTCACCAAGGTAGAGTTCTGTAGAACTGTGTAGTGTGCTTGAGACCAAGAATATCGTCCCTGCATATTATTGAGTCTCTCCAAGAGTCGCCTTTTCCAGTCAGTCTCCCTCCATACCGCGATTTAGGGAGACCTATCTTCTTAAGGCCAGGAATGAAGTCAACACAAAACCCGATAACATCCTCTGTTTGATGGCCCATGGAGATGCTTCCTTCTGGCCTAGCGCGGTTACGGACATATTTCTTTAGGACTCCCATGAACCTCTCAAAGGGGAACATATTGTGTAGAAATACGGGCCCCAGATGACAATCTCGTCGACTAGATGAACTAGGACGTGCGTCATGATATTGAAGAAGGATGGTGGGAACACCTCGAAACTGACAAGACATTGCGCCACATCACTCCTTAGCCTTGGTACGATTTCTGGATCGATCACCTTCTGAGAGATTGCATTGAGGAATGCACATAGCTTCACAATGGCTAATCGGACGTTTTCCGGTAGAAGCCCCCTCAATGCAACCGGAAGCAGTTGCGTCATAATCACGTGGCAGTCATGAGACTTTAGGTTCTGAAACTTTTTCTCTGGCATATTTATTATTCCCTTTATATTCGACGAGAAGCCAGTCGTGACCTTCATACTGAGCAGGCATTCAAAGAAGATTTCTTTCTCTTCTTTCGTAAGAGCGTAGCTGGCAGGACCTTTATACTGCTTCGGAGGCATGCCGTCTTTTTCGTGCAAACGTTGCAGGTCCTCCCGTGCCTCAGGTGTATCTTTTGTCTTCCCATACACGCCCAATAAGCCTAGCAGGTTCACGCAAAGGTTCTTCGTCACGTGCATCACGTTTGATTGAAGAGCGGACCTCTAGGTCTTTCCAGTAGGGTAGGTCCCAAAATATAGATTTCTTCTTCCACATGGGTGCGTGTCCCTCAGTGTCATTCGGAACAGCTAGTCCACCGGGACCCTTCAAAGTACGTGTAAATCATTGACCATAGCAAGTACGTGATCACCGGTACGCATGGCGGGCTTCTTCCGATGATCTGCCTCGCCTTTGAAATGCTTGCCTTTCTTTCGACATTGATGGTTGGTCGGAAGAAATCGACGATGGCCCAGGTACACATTCTTCCTGCATTTGTCCAGGTATATACTTTCAGTGTCATCTAAACAGTGCGTGCATGCGTGGTATCCTTTGTTTGTCTGTCCTGAAAGGTTACTGAGAGCGGGCCAATCGTTGATGGTCACGAACAGCAATGCCTTTAGGTTAAATTCCTCCTGTCTGTGCTCATCCCACGTACGTACACCGTTTCCATTCCACAGCTGTAAAAGTTCTTCAACTAATGGCCTTAGGTACACATCAATTTCGTTGCCGGGTTGCTTAGGGCCTTGGATGAGAACTGGCATCATAATGAACTTCCGCTTCATGCACATCCAAGGAGGAAGGTTATACATACATAGAGTCACGGGCCAGGTGCTGTGATTGCTGCTCTGCTCCCCGAAAGGATTAATGCCATCCGCGCTTAAAGCAAACCATACATTCCTTGGGTCCTTTGCAAACTCATCCCAGTACTTTCTCTCGATTTTTCTCCACTGCGACCCGTCAGCGGGTGCTCTCAACTTCCCATCTTTCTTTCGGTTCTCACTGTGCCATCGCATCAACTTGGCATGCTCTTCGTTTCTGAACAGACGTTTCAACCGTGGTATTATAGGAGCATACCACATCACCTTCGCAGGAACCCTCTTCCTGGGGCTCGCCGTCAACATCACCAGGGTCATCTCGTCTGATCTTATACCGCAATGCACCGCATACCGGGCATGCGTTCAGATCCTTGTATGCACCGCGGTAGAGGATGCAGTCATTAGGGCATGCATGTATCTTCTCCACCTCCAATCCTAGAGGGCATACGACCTTCTTTGCTACGTATGTACTGTCGGGCAATTCGTTATCCTTTGGAAGCTTCTTCTTCAATATTTTCAGTAGCTTCTCAAATCCTTTGTCAGGCACAGCATTCTCTGCCTTCCACTGCAGCAATTCCAGTACGGTACCGAGCTTTGTGTTGCCATCTTCGCAATTGGGGTATAACCCTTTTTTGTGATCCTCTAACATGCGATCGAACTTCAGCTTCTCCTTTTGACTAATGCATTGCGTCCTTGCATCGACAATGACCCGGCGGAGATCATCATCATCGGGCACATCGTCTGGTACCTCTTGATCTTCAGCAGCTTCACCCGTGGCAGCATCATTGGGCACATCGTCTGGTTCCTCTTGATCTTCACCAGCTCCCCCCGTTGCAGCATCACCATATTCAGGGGGCACATAGTTGTCATCGTACTCTTCTTCTTCGCCGTCTTCCATCATAACCCCTATTTCTCCGTGCCTCGTCCAAACATTATAGTGTGGCATGAAACCCTTGTAAAGCAGGTGGGAGTGAAGGATTTTCCGGTTAGAGTAAGACCTCGTATTCCCACATTTAGTGCATGGACAACACATAAAACCATTCTGCTTGTTTGCCTACCCCGCATCGAGAAACTCATGCACGCCCTTAATGTACTCGCGGGTGTGTCTGTCACCGTACATCCATTGCCGGTTCATCTGCGTGCATTATATATAATTAAGTGTCCAAATTAATAGAAGTTCGTCATCATCGAGAGGAGAAAGCTTAAGTAGTTTGGCTCGGGCATTCCATCGAACACCTCATGTGCATAGGAGGTGAGCTAGAGCACCACAAAGCCCTCTCCCCCTCGGCCAGAAAAAACAGAGCACTGTGCTCTGCTCTTGCGCGAGGGGGTATATATAGGCACCTCATTGGTCCCGGTTGATGACATGAACCGGGACTAAAGGGAAGCCTTTGGTCCCGGTTCAAGCCACCAACCGGGACCAATGGTGGTGGGCCAGGAGCGAGGCCCATTGGTCCCGGTTCGTCCCACCAACCGGGACCAAAAGGTCCAGACGAACCGGGACCAATGGCCCACGTGGCCCGGCCGGCCCCCTGGGCTCAGGAACCGGGACCAATGCCCACATTGGTCCCGGTTCTAGACTGAACCGGGACTAATGGGCTGAGCCGGCCTGGACCATAGCCCTGTTTTCTACTAGTGCCGACCAAGAAGAGGCTCCGGAAATCGTTAGGGCAGCGTCCAACACTGACTCCACGGCCGCCGAACACATGGGGGAAGAAGCCCCCATGGGGACTGATGGTGGGGGCCGAGTTCCATTCGGCCCCTAGTCAGATATCGTTCCGGAGACCTGTGCGGCTCCGGAGTCCGGCTAATGGCCTTCCCTGAAAGGAGGGGGTGTGCCTGTTCCGCTGGTGACCTCCGTCCAACCAGAGGCGCCGGATGATCTGCTGGAAGTACTGCAAGGTGCTTCTATTGTAGATGAACACCGTGTCCTCATGGGTACAGTGGTCAAAAAGGTTCAGTCTGCCAAAAGCGGGCTGACCGAAGCCTGCACTAGACTTTTAACAGGCTTTGAGGTAATAATAATTGTAGAAAGAATATCACAACATAGACAGTAGCCCCTGATGCCCTGTTCGGTGTTCAGAAAGAAAAGCTGAACAGAGGATCAAAACAATTTTCGCAGGAGTCTAATATATGATGTCTATGAAAATAAGCAGGCGTCACTACTGGCTGCCGCCGCTCATACTGCGAAAGTCTCCGAACTGAAGTGGAGCCTGGAGCGGGCCGAGGAAGAGCTCAGCCTTGTGAAGAAGCAGCTTGAGGACAGCCAAGGTATGCAGTAACCTGTGCCTGTATGTTAGGAAGGATGAATACTTCGTGCTGACTAAAGTGCCATGGACTATGCTAGGGGCCATGACCAAGGTGGCGTCCCTCAAGAAGGCATTAGCCGAGGCCGAGGACAAAGTGGCCAAGGAACACGTTGTACGTGAAAAGTACGAGGCCCGGGTCAGCGAGGTTCAGAAAGAGCTTCAGGATGCCATCAAGAAGTACGAGCCCCTGGAGTGTGATTCGGAGACACAGGCGTCTGAACTTGCGAAGGCCCACCATAGGGTACAAGAGATCAAGCCAAGGCCCAGAGCGCCCTTCCGGAACTCCAGACGGCTAAGAAGATTGCGGCGGGTAAGGCTTTCATTATGCAAGGCCAGTCTATGAAAGAGACGCTCCTTTTACTTACCCGAATTTTGTGCTCTACAGGGGTGTTTACGGATTTTCCGCGCAGCATATCCGATGCTGCTGAATTCTATCGAGCTGAGATTGGGAGTTCGACGGAGAAGTTGTTCTGGTCTCAATATCTTGGTCGAGAACATCTGGTATCCTTCAGCGACCAGTTGAAACAGTTGGTCGAGCGGCACAAGGCGGCCGAGCTGTCCATGAGGGACCTGATAGTCCGGCTATGGCCTACCGCACCGGTACGCAATAGCTACTTCGGGCTTGTGAAGCGGCTTGTTAGTGCCTGCCCGCAGCTTGAGGTCGTCAAGCGGTCGGTCTGTATTGAAGGTGCCCGGATGGCCTTTGCTCATTGCAAAATGTGGTGGGCGAAGATGGACGCCGTCGAGCTGACCAAGGGGCCGCCGAAGGGCAAGGAGCACCATACGCCCGAGCGCTACTTTGTGGATGTCCTAGAGGGGTCTCGTATTGCAGCCGCGCAGTGCGGGCAGGACGTTATTTTCGAGTGAATACACTCGCATTCTGTCTTCTATGATTAAAACAAATCCGCTTTGTAATATATATTTTTTATTATGTTTTAATGTATCCTCCTGTGCGGCCGTGTTGTATGAAATCCGAGGGTTGGCTAGTCGTCGGCTTCTGCCCACACATAGGTAGTATGGAGGTGTTCGGGATGGTATCTAAACAATCTTGATCCAATTATATGGTCCTTGAAGGAGTTGTTTAGCGCAAGGAACCAGGCAACCAGACTATACGGTTTGAACACCCTCACTTAGACATAGGAGTTTTATAATAAAACATAGGTGCAGCCCCTGGTATACGAACCAGGGTGTTGTCAGGGTCTGATCGGGAAGTACCGATCCTTTGGGAAATGCGGAAAAACCTCCAACGATTTAAGACCTCCGAACAACTGACCTGCTCTCGCCGCATCATGAGAGTCAGTTTTCGGCTTTCTCTACTGAGGTGCACATCCGGTTTAGACCAGCGCACAATTGCAGTAGTTCTCCCTTTACTACCCTAGCCGATGTAGCGGAATGTAGGATAGCAAGCACTGCAGCCGGGCAACCCAACTATTGACCAAAGACATGATTCGGAGCCAATGCATATAATGCTAAATTCGGGGTGCCGAACTATACTTACAAGAAATGTTCGGACTTTTGTTGCCGTAATGTGGGGTTCTATAAAGCCCCTCGCAAAAATGTACCAAAGTGTACGGGTGCTACCTGATGGGGTTATCCACAGTGAAACTGAAAAAATAAGGAAAGGGAGAAAGAAAACAGAAAACATGTAAAGGTAAAAAGCTAGGGTCCTACAGATCCAGCTACAAACTGTTTTCACTGTAATGTAATTAGTATGTCAAGGCGCATTGATACAAGTAGTGCAATAAGCAACAGGCTATTCAACATGCCGAAACCAGGGAAGAGCTGCATGTGGGTCCTGGAAGACAGGTAGAGTTATCATTAACGGAATCACCTAAAAAGTCCTCGTATGTCTGCGCTCGTCGCCATCTTGGTGCGTTTGTCCTTCAAGAGGACCGATAACCAGACCACCCGATGGGGTCTGTGGGATTAAAACCTGAAATGAAACAAGCAAAAGTGAAAGTTTATGTGTATCCGATGTCGGTTGAGTCGTGATGTGGATCAAAAGCTAGCTATGCCTCAGTCGATGCTCATGGAATATTGAGTGCGTAGTTATGTATGCGCGGCACGCAGGCCCCAGCCTGATCGGGACTGAGACGGAGGCCGGATTGCTAGTTGAGCTCCTGACGAGCCGAGCTCTCATGCTGCAGAGTAGTCTGAACCCTCTTAAGGGTGTCCGAGGGTTCGGCAGCCGAATGAAGGTTCCTCTTGAGAAGGCCGTTTTGTACTTCTGCTGCTAGGGCGGCTTTGTAATCTTCTGTACGGAGAGAGCGTTCCGTATTGCCATTGACTGTTCTGATGCTGCGTGGGCCGGGCATCTTGAGTTTGAGATAAGAATAGTGTGGCACTGCGTTGAATCGAGCAAACGCAGTTCGTCCGAGCAGTGCATGATAGCCGCTGCGGAATGGGACGATATCGAAGACTAACTCCTCGCTTCGGAAGTTGTCCGGAGATCCGAAGACAACCTCTAATGTGATTGAGCCCGTACAACGGGCCTCTACGCCTGGAATGACTCCTTTAAAGGTAGTCTTTGTAGGCTTGATCCTTGATGGGTTAATGCCCATTTTTCGCACTGTATCCTGGTAAAGCAGATTGAGGCTGCTACCGCCGTCCGTAAGGACACGAGTCGGGTGGAACCCATCAATTATCGGGTCTAAGAACAGTGTTGTTGAGCCTCCATGATGGATACTGGTTGGGTGATCCCGGCGATCAAAAGTGATCGGGCATGATGACCATGGATTGAATTTTGGGGCGACTGGCTCTATCACGTAGACGTCCCTGAGTGCACGCTTGAGCTCCATCTTGGGCATGTGGGTAGCATATATCATGTTCACCGTTTTGACCTGAGGGGGAAACTTCTTCTGTCCCCCTTTGTTCGGTTGTCGTGACTCTTTGTCATCGTTCTCGCTTTGCGATCCCTTTTCCCTGTTCTCAGCGTTTAATTTGCCGGCCTGTTTGAAAACCCAGCACTCTCTATTTGTATGATTAGGAGGTGCTACCTCTTGAGCACTGCGTTGGTTTTCCCTTGAAGAGGAAAGGGTGATGCAGTAAAGTACCGTAAGTATTTCCCTCAGTTTTTGAGAACCAAGGTATCAATCCAGTAGGAGATCACGCTCGAGTCCCACGCACCTACACAAACAAATAAGAACCTCACACCCAACGCGATAAAGGGGTTGTCAATCCATTCACGGTCACTTACGAGAGTGATATCTGATAGATATGATAACACTACTAGGGAAAACCTTATACACAGAATCTTAGCAGCAGCGTGGCACAAAAGAGGCGTTGCTGATAAGTAGTAGCAGCGCGGCTACGGAAAGCTCGCTACTGGTGCAAACTTAGCAGTAGCGCGTGATGCTTAAACCACGTTGCTACAAAAATCCACCGACAGTACACAACGACATAAGTTTACCAGTAGCGCGGCATCAGGAAGCGCGCTGCTGCTAATGCCATAGCAGTAGCGCGCTTTTTTGTCACTTCGCTACTGCTAATTTTGAAATTGTGCACAGGGTTGGCCCGTTTAGCAGTAGCGCGTGACAGGAAAGCGCGCTGCTGCTACGCTCTTAGCAGCATCGCGCTTTTGCTCCTGCGCTACTGCTAAGACGCAGCACCCATCACCTTTTTCCACCTCCCCCTCCCCATCTCCTCTCCTCCCTTTCCCCTACCTCCCACATCCTCCCTCTCTCACTCTTCTTCTTCCTCAATACTTCTCCCCCCATTACCCTCCCTCTTCTACCTACCTTTCTCTCTCATCATTACTCCTAGCTATAACTACACCACCTCCATTAATTCATCTCCTTTCTCTTTTTCCTCCCCCCTCCACTAGTTGAAGTTGTGTCCTCCCAAATTATCTAGCTAGGTAGATGTAGCATTTAGTTAAGTGACCTATTTGCCCCCTAACTAGATCTTTCTTTGTCAAGAAGAGCTTTGTGCACTTTTGACCTCCCTACATCATCATCTCCACCGTGTGCTCGATCTCGAGATAGAGGTGTGATTAATATTTCATGCTTTTGCAAAATGGAAATATGTTAATGTGTGTGTGATATGTTTATGGAAATTGTGTATGTGGCATGAGTTGACGCCAAATTGTGCTTTTGAGTTGCCTATATTTTGCCGAAATGTCGATTTATTTCCGTTTTGGCGAATTCCGGGCAAACTCTAGATCTATATATGTCCTATTTTTAAGGAAGGTCATGCCGAATTTTTGTATGACTTTGATGAATGCACGCATTTTATAATCAATTTGTTTATTATTACCGTGCAGAGTTGACGATGGTAAGTGGAACGATGGTGGACAGGTGGTTGCGGTCGGCGGTGCAGGACATGAAGGAAAATAACCGGACAGAGGTTTTATGTCCGTGTCGAAAATGCAAAGGAATAGTTTGGCTTGACCCCCATGACGATGGTCGGGTCGAAGCGCACCTGCTCATGACTGGTTTCATGGATGGCTATACTCCATGGATAATTGAAGATGAGGATGACGATGTTGAGGATGCCGACGGGGCAGGCAATGATGACACGAGGCAAGACGAAGAGATGATCGATAATGGCGGCGGGGAAGAGGCCGGACATGGCGGCGGAGAAGGGGCCGGACATGGCGGCGGAGAGAACGACATGCACTCCACGCAGCAGAGTTCGTCAGTACTAAGTTCAATCGTGCGGGACCCTCATGTTCAAGCATTGCTTCGCAAGGAGACAAGTACTGAGAGAGCTGCTTCTAGAGAGGAGGCTAAGCTGGAGCAACTGGTGGTAGACTCAAACACTCCATTGTATGATGGTTGCAATCCTGAGGTGACCCGCTTGAGTTCCACGCTCCAACTCCTGAAGACGAAGGCTAAAAACAAATGGACCGACACTAGCCTCGATGAGCATCTCAAGTACCTAAAGGATGTTCTTCCCGAGGGTAATCTATGTCCTAGTAGTGTTGATGAGGCCAAGAAGATCGTGTGCCCTCTTGATCTGCCACACGTTAGATACCATGCATGCATCAACGATTGCATAATTTATCGGAAGGAGCACGCGGAAAAAACAAGTTGTCCGGTGTGCAATGCTTCTCGATACAAGAAGGCCGGAAAGAAATGTCCCCAGAAAGTGGTATGGTACTTACCGATCACTCCCCGTCTCCAGAGGTATTTTGTAGATCCCAAGGAAGCAAAGCTAATGCGCTGGCACGCGGAGAGGAAGAAGCCCGACGATGGAGATGATCCGAAGCTGAGACACGTCAAGGATGGAAGCCAGTGGAGAGCGTTGAATAGCTTCTATCGGTATTTTGAATGTGATGCAAGGAACATCGTGCTCGGCGCGTGTACCGATGGCATGAATCCTTTTGGCAACCAGAACACCAACCATAGCACATGGCCCGTGTTTGTACGGATGTACAACCTCCCCCCTGGTTGTGCATGAAATCGAAGTACATTCACATGAGCATGCTTATTCAAGGGCCGAAACAACCAGGAAATAATATTAATTTGTATCTGGGGCTTCAGGAGGAGTTAGACACGTTATGGAAAACACCGGCCAAGATATGGGACGCCAGCAAAGGCGAGTATTTCAACATGAGAGCCGCGCTGATCACGACAGTTCACGACTATCTCGGTTACGGATATGTGGCAGGCCAGGTGTGCCATGGATATTGCGGATGCACGCGGTGCATGGATGATACGACGTCTCAGCAGCTAACGTCAAGGAAAGATGGCGGGTCTGGGAAAATCGTGTACATGGGGCATCGAAGATGGCTCGAACAGGACGACCCGTGGAGAAACCATGGAGATCTATTCAATGGTCATGCTGAGCATCGAGGACCTCCACATAAGCGGAGCGGTGCCGAAATCGATGAGCTATTGAAAAACTGGAAGGAGTGCCCCGCGCCGGGAAAGACGATGAGAAAGGCGTCGGAGCCGCTGCTGAAGGTATGGAAGACGAGTTCTGTGTTCTGGGACTTGGAGTACTAGCACAAACTCGATACACCTCATTGCCTTGATCAAATGCATATCTGTAAGAATGTCCTTGAGAGCTTGCTCGCAACACTGATGAACATGCCGGATAAGACCAAGGATGGGCCAAAGGCAGGAAAAGACTTGCAAGATTTGAAAATCAGGGAAGATCTGCACATGCCGCCCCGTAAAATGTCAGACGATACAGAGACGGAGACAGAGGCACGGGAGAAGAACGGCAAGAAAATAAAGAATGAGGATTATTGCCCCCCTTCTTGCTTCACCTTAAGTCAGGCCGAGATCGATCAATTCTTTAAGTGCCTTACCGGAGTCAAAGTTAGTTCCGGTTACTGTGGCAAGATAAGTAGATATCTAGACACGGACAAGAAAAGGTTCAGCGGGATGAAGTCTCATGGCTGTCATGTGATGATGACGCAGATACTACCTGTTGCCCTTAGAGGGATAATGGACAAGCACGTCCGTGACATGCTTATTGGTCTCTGCAACTTTTTCGACGTCATCTCTCGAAAGTCGATCAGTGTGAAGCAGCTCCGAAGGCTACAGGAAGAGATTGTTGTGATACTGAATGAGCTTGAGATGTACTTCCCTCCCGCGTTCTTTGACGTGATGGTGCATCCGCGTGTCCATATTGTGGATGACATAATAGACCTGGGGCCGTCATTCCTGCACAACATGATGCCGTTTGAGAGGATGAATGGGATCATCAAAGGATTCGTTCGTAACATGTCCCGTCCGGATGGAAGCATCGTCCAGGGCTATTTGACACAAGAGTGCATCTTTTCTGTGAGAATTTTCTATATGGCGCAGGCCAGCCGCCTGGTGTTAGTGTTGGTTTGCCCGTTAACAAGCACGATGGGAGGCTCGAAGGAGAAGGTCACTGCAACGGTCGTAGGGAACTGCACGTGGCATACTCAGATCAACGCAGCGACTTTGACAGAGCAAACTTGGTAGTGCTACAACACCTAGACGAGGTAGATCCTTTCGTGGCACCGCACAAAGAAATTATCGCAAATAAGTATCGTGACCGGGGGGTATGCAGGACGGACGCCGAAGTTACTAGAGAGCACAACTCCACTTTGCTGCATTGATTCAAAGAGCATGTTCGACGTGATTTTGTATCAAAGAAGAGAGGTTATTTAGTTTTGGTAGTATTAAAAAATCATGGATGGCGTGGTTAACTTTTTTTTATTGTAGAAGATTTTTCTTAAGTGCAGGATACAAAGAAGAATATATGTGCATACAAGGGACTGGAGCATGCATGCATGCATGCCTATCTTTATACGTGGTGCATGGCAAAAGCAAAAGGAGTGCCTACGTACGACAAGCATGCATTGAAGACCAGGTATAGCAGCAACGTGCACCTCTTTGCCTGTACGCGGCGGTCGCCACGACCGGCACATACAGCTACGTACAAATGCCCGTATGCTGGCCGGCAAGCGCGCGTACATACTTGAATAGTCGTATAATCAACAAAAAGAATGAAATGGGGAGCCTTCTAGACGGTCAGTGAGTCACACGCTTGGCAATCGAATCGGTCCACCTGCCGGCCACTTGGGTAGGAAATTTTGTACCTTGTTTTGCAGGAGTGGGCGTCAAGAAGATCAGCCGATGGATAAACATACGAAGCAAGATCAACACGTTGCCGTCTATATCCCTTCCAAGGAAATCGGCAACGGCCGAACGGCTGCTGCGCGTCACGCAGCGCCTACCCCCTCCTGCCTATAAACACACTCACGCTGGGCCAGAGATGAGGAGGCACACATCCATCCACCACGCAGCACTTCCTTCATCCATCACGCTGAAACGCAGAAGCACCCGGAGGCTAGCAAGAGAGAAGATCTGAAGCCCGGCGAGACGCAAGAAGCTCCCTCACGCGGCGCCGGATTGCCGGCCGGACAAAGGACGCAGGCATCGACGCCGGCGTACACGGAGAGGAGGAAGCCGGCGTACGCCCATCTGCGAGCAAGGAACCTCGGCGGCAACAACATGAACGCTCGACTCACGTTCTGGGAAGGTAGTACTTTGATCTAACTTACCACTTCTTTTCTTGCTCTCCATATATAGAATGCATATACGGGGGAACTACACAAACGATGCTGAACTGCCGAAGAGGAGGTTGCCTTGATCGGATCGGGCCGCCGCCCGAGATAGAGCCACCGGCGCAGTGGAAAACGATGACATGGAGGTCGACAACACCGGGGTCTCCATCACCGCTCACTCCACTTCAACACGATGGTCCCGCGGGACACGATGACATGGAGCATGCCACGATGCCGCCCACTCTCGATGTCGTCAAGCCGGCCACATGGAGGTCGGCCGCGCGGAGATCGCCACCACCACTCGCGCCCACTTCATCACGATGGTGTCGTGAAAGATGACGACGGGGAGCACGCCACGACGTCGCCCACCAACGACGTTGTCGAGCTGGTGCCATGCACATTGATGGCATAGAGCTCGACGGAGGGATGCCTTTTGAGATGGAGATCGAGAGTTCGTCGGCACGCCCTTCGCCCACTTCATCACACACCGGTCATCAACTTTAGCATGGAGGACGACGCGTCGCCGGAGCTCATCTTCACCAAGCCCGCGTTATGGACGCTGACGCCACCAAGGTCGGTGTCACGGAGGTCGACGCCACGGTGGCCACCCCACTCATCACCGCTCGATGAGGACGACGCGTCGCCGGAGCTCATCTTCACCAAGCCCGCGCTATGGACGCTGACGCCATCGAGGTCGATGTCACGGAGGTCGACGCCACTGTGGTTGCCCCCACTCATCACCGCTCGATGAGGACGACGCGTCGCTAGAGCTCATCTTCACCAAGCCCGTGCTATGGGCGCTGACACCATCGGGGTTGGTGTCACGGAGGTCGACGCCACGGTGGTCACCCCCACTCATCACCGCTCGATGAGGACGACACGTTGCCAGAGTTCATCTTCACCATGCATGCCCGCGCCAAGGTGGCCGCCCCCACTCATCACTGCTCGACGAGGATGCCGGTTAGCCAGTCATGGTGCTCCCCACTGGATTCTTCACCAAGCCAGCTCTATGGAGGCCAACGGCACACAAGTCACCATCACCACTCACGTCCACCTTGTCTGGACGGTGTGGTCGACAGAGAGTTTGCCGAGACGCCGCCCACCGCTGACGCCGCCAAACCGGTGCCATGGAGGTGAACGCCATGGAGATCGCCATCATCACTCGCGACCGCTTCGTCGCGACGGTACCGTGGAGGACGATGACACGGAGCGTGCCGAGACGCCGCCACGTTCAATGTCGTCAAGCTTGCACTATGGAGGTCGATGGCACGGAGGTCACCATCACCGCTTGAGTCCACTTCACCGTGATGGTATCGTAGAAGACGACGGCACTATGCTCAATATTGCACGAGATGATGAATACTTCGTCGCGTCCGAGAGATGCCATTCGAGACCTCGACGCCGCGAAGATCACCGTCACACACACTTCGCCCACTTCATCGAGCCGGTGACATGGAGTACGAAGCCACAAAGCCGTCCGGGACGCCGCCTGCCAATGATTTCGTCAAGTCGGCGCCAATCACAAGGAGCTCCTTCACCACCCCGCTTCGGCACCGGCGTCGTGCCTCTCCTTCACCATGCCCGGACTCAATGGTGCCTTGGTGATGTTGTCACCAGAGCCTAACCGAACATCGCGGCGTGGTCTACACATGAAGAATAGCCTCTAGTATATACCCGTGTGCGTACAAGGCCATGTTCAAGACGGGAAGACAGGCGGCCGGATGGCTGATCACCGCGTGCAGTGACCGGCACGACATCCGAGCTATCACTACGCTAGCTCTCCTCTCTTTGTCGTTGAAGCCAATTACACGTGCTCCATAGTACAGAGTAATGAAGCAAGGAATACAGGCGCAATCAACAGACATAGCATGTGCACATGCATGAGCCATGCACATATCTTCTAGCCGGCTGATGGCGAGAAGGTTGCCACCCGAAGACGACGCCGACGATGCTTGTCAGCATACCGATCTACTTCATCATGCTCGGTGTCGCCGAAGATGGAGACACGCAGCTCCCCACCTTCTGCTTGTTGTCCACTCCGCCTCACTGCACACTTTGAAGATGAAGATGTAGAGCACGGCGCTCGGCCGCGAAGCGAAGGCCGGGGTCCCACACCATGATGCCACGAGGAAGATGGCCTCCTACCCCCGTGTCGCTGCTACCCGCGCCACACTCATTCGGAGGTCGGAGCCGAGCAAGTTGGCGCCGCCCGAGGACAAGGCGCGGCTGCAGGGCGACGCGACTTCATCAACAATACCGCTCCTCTACGATCTCGTGAGACGATGCCTTGACTACGCCGACTGCCGTGGACTCGGCGTCTAGCCGGGACGAGGTGTTGACCACTCAGGTCATGCTGGCGCGAGCAACGCGACGGTCATACACCGACGCCGGTCTCCATCGACAATTACTCCCGCAGGGTGTAGACCCTTGTACACCCCGAGAAGCTACTGGTCATCGAGAAGTCCGAGCCGAGCGTGATCGATGCTACCCCAACAACAACTCCTCCAACACCGCCAAGACCGACGAGGCACGACGGCGAGGGCGAGCATGGCCATCGCAAAGGCTACGCTACACGCGACGCGTGTACCGACGAGGACACGGGCTCTGCCGCCGCCCACACACACACATCACCATCATCATGCATGGAGAACGCGAAGCGAAGACGACGAAGACGACCACACAACTCAATCGAAGGTATCTCACGGAGCAACCCGCGGGAGTAATTAACCGGGAGTCTTCCGAGGCCCCGGGAACCAGGAGATCACACAATCGCCACAGCCAGCTTGGCCGTGCTAGTAGGCCACGGAGCGCACCTTTTTTTATGGGATATTGTAATTTTATTTCTCCAATGAGATTAATGAAATACATGTTCCTGTATCTCTTTTTCTTTGTGTACTACGGTACACTGGCACGCCCGCATACGCAGTTTTCTTTCCCCGGCGTTTGAGAGAAACACACTCCCTTCTTCCCTTCTCCCCGGAGTTTTAGATGTTTTTCTCGTGTCAAACAGAGCATATTATTGCTAATCCCCCGGAGGAGGGCTCTAAGGACGGATTGGTCATATACGCCTTAGCACATGGCCCCTCGCCCAACCTCGTAACCTATTAGGCATATGATATCAACGGATACACGTTCTACACGGAGGCCAAAGATATGGACAGTGATGATCGGAACTCAGGGGTGACGATGGAATGCATGACCGGCAGCGACAACGACGCAATTGAACGATTTTATGGAAGGGTCGAGGAGATCTGGGAGCTTGACTACTCTGGACTGCACAATACGACGATGTTCCGTGTCAGATGGGCTAAGAATGTCGAAAGAGAAAGCCGGAGTTTCACTACCATGACTATACCCGGCGCCAAGAGCGCTACCGTGAACGCTATCGCAAAAAACGAGCCATGGGTACACGCTAAGCACGTGACACAATGCTTCTTCATAACCGACCCATGCAATCCCAGTCGTGTTGTCGTGAGGAAAGGCAAAAGAAACATCATTGGAATGGATGGAGTCGCCAACGAGGAAGACTATGATCAGTACGGCAACCCAATGAGGGAAGATGACGATGATGATGAAGTATACGTCAAAAGAAGAATCAATACTACATTACCAAAGAAAAATCGTACTCCATGGAAAAGGCAAAGTCACAATGAGGGGCTCAATTATTCTTCGACGAACAAGAAGGGAAAGAAGCTGACTCAAAAACGAAAACGTCAGCGCTGAGGAATCGGTCAAATGATGTAATATATATATGTTCCTATTTTGTATACAAACTTAGCCATTATTATGCATGGGTCCAATGATGTAATATATATATGTTCCTATTTTGTATACACACTTAGCCATTATTATGCAAGGGTCCAATGATGTAATATATATGTTCCTATTTTGCATACATATTTAATCGTCAAATGATGCAATATATATCGCCTTCCCTTCGTTCAGCGCCGAGGAAAAGAAAAAGGGAAACTGGTTATAGCAGTAGCGCTTTAGTGAAAAAGAGCTACAACTAGTCATGGTAGCAGTAGCGGTTTCTGTAGAAAACCGCTATAGCTGCCCGTAATAGTAGTAGCGCGCTTCGTGTAAACGCGCTACTGCTATGTCCACTTAACCCAAAATTCTCACTCTCCCTGCTTCATCCCGCCTCTTTTCCCCGGCCCTGTCGCATCGCCGCGCCCGACCCAGGCGCGCTCGCCCCCGACCCTGCCGCGCTCGCCCCTGACCCCGCCGCGCCCGACCCAGGCGCGCTCGCCCCCGGCGCCGGCACTCGGCCCCGACCCCGGTGCGCTCGCCCCCGACCCGCCGGCCCTTGCCTCCCTCCTCCGCTTCCTCCACTCCCAACCTCGGCCGTCGTCGGGCCTGCCTCCTCACCCCTGCACCCTCTGTAAACCACCCCCTCCCTCTCTCTCTCTGCTAGCTACGGTTCTTCGGTTAATTTACTTAGGTTTTAGTTATGTTAATTAGGTTATCTATTTAGTTATGAATTTAGATAGGTTTCAAAATTAGCTGAATTTATATGCAAATTTGAACTGGACATGTGATATGTGGATATGTCATGTTTTGGACATGTCATGTTTTGGTAAATGATCCGAGTGGCCTATGTTACGCCGGAATGTTGATTCATTTCCGTTCCGGTGAATTTCAGGCGCTCGATATGTCCATTTTTTAGCAAAGGTCATGCCGAAATTTCCCGTGAATAAAGGCATGATTTGTGCTAAATAGTTGGCATATCGAGTGCTGGCACATAGATTTCTTTTTTATGTCATTTCTCATTTATTCATACTTTTAGAAATAAATGAGGACACTTAATCATAGGAAACATGTCGAACAACGAAGAAACTGGGCCTTCTGACCAAGATGCATACGAGATGGATTATCAGGGTGAACAAGACTACCTCGACTTTTTGACTGCTAAGCAAGGTTTGCAGGTCCACCTCGATGATGGTACTGACGCCAACATCGACACCGATGGCGGCGCCGAGACCGGTGGGGAAGGTACCGGCGGGGAATATACCGGCGGGGAAGGTACCGGCGCCGATGCCGGTACCGAAAAGAGTAAGCATAAGAAGCAGAGGATACGAAAACCTAACAAACTAGGGATTGGACGACTTGTGATCACAAAGATGGCACCTGGCAAGTTTGAGCCGTTAGAGCCAGAAGAACCTCGCGAGTGCTATGGGAACCAAGTAGGATGCATCCTGCGGGAATGCGCGAGCATCAACGACGATGACTTAAGGAGTAAAGAACATTTGACGCAGTTGCTCCTAACGAAGTTGCACAAGAGATTCAAGTTCCCCGACCGGGATGATAACATAGAACAACCGTGGGATGATCCGAAGATGAAAAAGATTAACAATCATGCCATGGGCATGTTCAGCAATGATTTGGCCTCCTGGAAAGGGAGGGTGAAACGAGCTATTGAGGCTGAGGAACCCCTGTCCAAGATTCTGGAGGAAAATCCGACACTTACGGAAGTGGAGTTCGAAAAGTTCAAGGACACATGCGCTACCGAGGATGCCAAGGCTAAGGCTGCGAAATTCAAGAGCCTTCAGCAAAGGAACACGGGGAAGCATCGCCTCGGAAGCCGTGGCTACCTTGGTAAAAGGCCCATATGGGATAAGGAGGACGCGAAACGTGAAGCCGCGGGTCTCCCAGACCCCTTTGCGAAGTTCACCAACCCCTTGGAGCGTGACTTCATCAGGGCCCGCTACAAGTGGGACAAGGAGAAAAAGGTTTTTTACACAGACCAGATCACGAGGAAATTGATTAGACTACTGGAGAAGCAACACCAGCTTGCAGCCGAAAGCCCTACTTCTCCGATGAGGCCCAAGTGGGACACCCCTCTCAACCGGGCCTTGAACGAACTTAAGGGACTCCCTTTGGGCCAGCGGCCGCAATATGGATGTGTGCACGGTGCTGGAGATGGCGCCACGTGGAAGGTGTTTTACAACGAGGGCCCGGAGGCCAAGAAGCAGAAAAAGAAGTTTAGCCAGGCGGACATCGACGCGAAGGTGAAGCTTGCGGTCGAGGAAAAAGCAGCTGAGGACGCGAAAAAAGCAGCGGAGGACAAATATGAGTTGTTACAGCAGGCAGTCAATGCAGCTGTAACTGCCTGCAGAAATGATTTCGCTACTAACTTGGTTCGAGTTATCATCAACTGGACGAAGTAAAATCCATACAGGACGGTACATGATTTCCCGTTGCCCAGTTTCATCGGGAGCAACTCCATGAACAACAACATCATCGCACCATCACTTGCCCACGCAACCGGGCCTCCTCTCGCAGCCGCTCCCGCTCATAGCAGCCCGTCCTCAGTCTCTGGCGCGCTCGGTGGGCCTTCGTCTTTGGCTGAGCTCGACGCCATCACAGTAATTACATGTCGCACCACCATATATATATATAATATTCCATTTTTGTTGCCTTTCGGATGTTTTACGCCACAGACATATGTGTTTGCAGGTGAAAGAAACCCCGTGCACCATACTCTACTTGATCAAAGGCCAGAAGGTGGACGTGGGAAAGGGGATGATAATGGACCCCTTGCAACCCACGTTCCACAACCAGCCGATCCCTGTTGGGCACTTCAGGGTTAGCTTGTCCAGTGTGAAATCGGGGCACGAGGATTTGCCTCCTCCAGTACAGCATGTGGGAGCGGACAACGAGACCCCGCCGCGGATTGGAAGCTGCAAGGGTTGGGTGCTGCTATGGCCGAAGAATCTTATTCGTCTGGAGCCGGCCGAGAGCACACCAATAACCACACATCAACAAGCATGTGCGGAGACCACCACCCTGCCTACGCAATTACCACCTCATGTAGTGCCGGGTGAGAGCGGCGGACGACATGATGAAGGGGGTGCAATAGTGCCGGCTGATGTAATTTGTCCTATAGAACAGAGAATGGATGATGAGACGGAGGTCGACCCTATGGATTTCCTCAATACAGACACGTATGACTGTGACATAGAATTGATGAGTCAACCATATGACGAATCGGGCTATCAGCTTGCTAATGAGGATATGGATGATATGCCCGGGCAGGAAGGTCGTAGTAGGGATTGCAAAAAGTCTCTCTTCATGAAATCCTCACAGGACACGCCTGAAGATGCCGCCTCAACACAGGCTCAACTATCCCGGCGCGAGGGTCATACAGTACTTAGCCCGGGAAAATTGGGGCAGGGGTTAAGGAAGGGTCTAGAAGGTGTGCCCAAGAAAAAGGAGAGAAAGAGATCGGAGAAGATAGCTGCCTCCAAACAAGCCAGAGCACATAGCAGCCAGACGATGCATTCTGAAGAGCGTGTACCCGTGAAAGGTGCGGCCATGTTCCATCTCACGGGCGAGCCGATGCTACCGCCGAAACCGCTGGAGGCACTATCAAGGGATCTCAGGAGACTGCACGACCATGTGCTGTCGACTGAGAAAAGCCTATTGGCCTCAAAGGATCCAGGATATCCGACATACACGGCTCGTGTGCCTGAGGGGAAGTGTTACGTCGAGACACGGCCCGCCGAGGAGTTCTTCCTGCGGTTTGACCATATCTTTGAGATGTTTCTGACAAGGCGGCTCGATTTTACAATCGTCCGCCTTTTTGCGCTACATATGAGCTCCATCATGAACAGTGAAGAAGTCCCGCAAATCTGTGTGGCGGATCCGTACTACATACACGAGTCTTTCTTGAGTCTCGGTGACTTTAAGCGTGAAACTGCTAGGGACTACCTCCAAAACTTCATGGTACAGAATAAGGTCCGGGAAATTGTCCTCGTGTCTTATCATCCAAAGTAAGTCAGTTTCGAACAACCCTTTCATACATTTCAATCATTCCTTCTCTCTCTATGGGGAATAATTTGAGGTGTCTTTTCCCCGCAGCAATGGGCGCGTCGTCGTTATCGTTCTTTACCCGCAAGTCTCCCACGCCGTGTATTTTGACCCTTCCAGAGACTACGAGAAAAAAGACTACACCCACATAATGAATATTCTAGATGATGCTCTCCAAGGCTTCAGCTTTAGAGGTGGCCACATGCAGATCAGGAAACAAAGGAACAAGAAGATGGGTTTCGCGCATAAAACTAACTTCTCCTGCATCCATGTCCCAAAACCAAGCAAGAAGGATGGATTCTACATCCTCCATCTCATGATTCAGTTCAACACGGATCACCAAAAGCTTCACATGAGAAGCAGAAATGATGATCATATCCACAAGTGGCTAGAATCTCATGGAGAAGCGGATTATAAACTTAGAGATGACTTCTTTCGCATCCGAAGCGACATTGCGACGATCATCATGAAAGAAGTCGTCGATGAGAAGGGGATGTTCGACCACGGCCCTATATCGCGAGCTGACGTCCGAACTCGCATAGGCATGCAACGTCTAGACCTCACGCTGTTCAAGAAGCTAGGGTCCATCCTCGATGATATGGAAGGATGGAACTTCTAGTGATTTATGATGCCGATGATGATGATATGTGTCGGTTGAACTTGTATACTATTTGTAGCGATGAAACTTTGTGATGTCCACGATCCCTGCCGAACTTGCGTAACGCTACTTTGTTAGTTTGCGTACGATGACCTGCGTACCTCTAGTTAATTAATTTGCGTACTTTATGTTGCATCTAGTTGCTAACCCTTTCTTTTTCGGTGTTCTCTAGTATATTTTGTTGCATATATATGATTGTACATCCTCTTCATGAACATGCATCTCTAACAGGTACCTAGTTTCTTGATGGCGAGATGGAACTGCTATGTCGTGTACAAAGGGAAGGTTCCGGGGGTGTACAACGAGTGGCATGAGTGTCAGGCGCAAGTGAATGGGTTCTCGGACGCCAGCCATAAAGGCTTCAAAAGCAAACAAGAAGGAGAAGCTAGTTACTTGAGGTTCACGCTAGCGCGAGACTGGACTCGTAACTGCCATCTCATGTACTGCATAGTTCTGCTCTCACTCATAGTGATAGCTCTTCTCGCGTATACCTTTGTTTACATGGATGACGTTGTAGTTGCATGTATTTGAGACTTGCATGTATCACTATTTTCGAGATGATGACAAGATACCACTTTGTGTTGGATGATGATTATGACGAGACTATTTGTATGTATATGCTATGATTACATTTGTGGTCTCGCAGGCATTTGTGTGTGTATCATGATGACATTTGTATGTGCTAAATATTCTTCTATAAAGCCTGTTCAAATACAAAACAAATATGCCGAAAAAAAACAAAAAACTACTAAAATTAGCAGTAGCGAGTGGAGAAAAGTTAGCAGCAGCGCAGTAGTAGCATTAGTGCGCACAGGGGAAGCGCGCTATAGCTATTAGCAGTAGTGAGCTTCCTTTAAGCGCGCTGCTGCTACACTTGTGTAGCAGTAGCGCGGGTGAGCACGCGCTACTGCTACGTGTTAGCTGTAGCACCTTATTAGTGGCGCGAGTCCCCGCGCTACTGATACACCTAAAACCCGTGCTGCTGCTAGCCTTTTCCCTAGTAGTGTAAGCTAATACTTTTGGTATTTTTATGATAAAGAGAAATAAATATGCATATTAACATAAACGGAAATAGAAATAGCTAAATGTTGGAAGATTAATATGATGGAAGATAGACCCGGGGGCTACTGATGGCAAAGTCTTTGCCGTTCGCCGCAGACGGCAAAGAGAGCGCGGCAGACGGCAAAGAAGGCGGACGGCAATAATTGCGCTATTAGTCTGTTAAGTGGCTAACGGCAGGCCTTTGCCGTCCGCCGCTGACGGCAAACTTTCTAGTGTCTTTGCCATCCGCCGTATGATGTCATCTACACATCACTACATGGCAGGTTCTTTGCCGTCTGCCACTGATGGCAAAGTCTTTGTCGTCTTCCACTGTAGGCAAACTGACCAAACGGGTCAGCTCCCAGGAAGCACAGCTGGATGCCACGTGCCTTCTTTGCCGTCCGCGGCAAACGACAAAGAGCCCGTTGCCATCGGTGGCAGACGGCAAAGAGCCTGCATATTGGCTCTTTTATCTGTTTTTTATTAAATCCAACAATTTTCATCACAAATATAGATGACATATATAGATATATTTCAAAAGGCCATTACAGAGCAAACATATAAGATATCCAACACATAACTTCATCATCCAACCATATATATTACATGCATAGTTCCATCATACATAACAAGTTCAACATAGAGGCATCCAACCATATATATTACAATAGTTTCATCGAACGATACATGCATAGTTCAACGATACAAGAGAAACAGAGAAAGGGATAAGGAGCACTCCATCTATGCAAGCTTTCGTCAAGTGAATGAACTCTGCAAAATGAAAAATAAGAAAGTTGGAACAAGAAGAGTAGAACAAGAAGAAGAGTAGAACAAGAAGAAGACTAGAACAAGAAGAGTAGAACAAGAAGAAGACTAGAACAAGAAGAGTATGTCATTTATGAGCTAACTTACGTGAAATGGATCATATATGAGCTAACTAAGTTGAAATGGGTCGTTTATGAGCTAGCTAAGGTGAAATGGATCATTTATGAGGTAACTTAGTTGAAATGGGTCGTTTATGAGCTAACTAAGGTCAAATGGATCGTTTTTCAGGTAACTAAGGTGAAATGGATCTTTTTTAGCAACTTAGATGAAATGGATCATTTATGAGCTAACTTAGTTGAAATGGATCGTTTTTGAGCTAACTTAGGTGAAATGGATCATTTATGAGCTAATCTAGTTGAAATGGATCTTTTTGAGCTAACTTAGGTGAAATGGATCATTTATAAGCTAATTTAGGTGAAATGGATCGTTTTTAGGTAACCTAGGTGAAATGGATCGTTTATGAGCTAAATTAGTTGAAATGGATCGTTTATGAGATAACCTAGGTAAGATTGGTCATTTTGGAGTTAACCTAGGTGAAATGGGTCATTTTAAAGCTAACGTAGGTAAAATGGATCATTTAGGAGCTAATCTAGGTAAAATGGGTCATTTTTGAGCTAACTTGGATGAACTGGATCATTTATAAGCTAACCTATGTAAAATGGGTCATTTTAGAGCTAACTTAAGTAAAATGGATCGTCTATAAGCTAACTAAGCTAATTATGCAATTTTCGACATAAGTAAGCTAAGTACAGATCGTTTTAGAGCTAACTTAGGTAAAATGGATGGTTTTGGAGGTCAGTAAGCTTATTAAGTCATTTTGGAGGTGAAGAAGCTAAGTCTAGGTCATTATGGTAAGCATTGGAGGAAATAAAGCTAAGTCTAGGTCTTTATGCATGTGTTAAGCAAAACACTAGATAAACTTACCAAGATGTAGGAGGTGTAGGAGCGGGGTGGCTCGTGTCGGTAGCTGGAGAAGGATCGTGCGATGCTTGTCTGGAGTTACGCTGCACCAAAGATCATTTCCAATGTCTTGTTAGCATGATGACACTCAAATGTTAAGACTAGCAAGTAATGTCCATTCAATAAAACTCACCGTGGTCCCAAGAGCAATCACTGGCATCGGCGGAGCGGTCTGACCTATCTTCTCGCACACAAACTGCACATTTGGTTTTGACGACTCAGTCATACTAGTTAGTAATGAGACAAACACTACATGAATGTTTTGGCTAATCTGCAGAAGAAACTTACCACAAGGAGCTCGTACATGGCCCTTGCCTGCATGTCATTCCGTGCCCTCTCCTCCTCCATCATCTTTGTCGTCCTCTCCTCCAACTCCCGCTGCCTCTCCGCCGCCTCCGCCAGAAGTTTCTCCGTTCTATCTCTCTCACTCTGTATAGCAGCCTGCAACACCACTCACATGACCATTTGTAATCATTGATGGAAGCACACACAATGTAATGGAGAAAGATAACTGAGTACGTATCACTAACCTTGATGGCGAGTTGCACTGGCCATTCACGAGGCCTTATCTCAGGAGCGGAGCTCGACTGGCGCGCCTTGATCTCCGGGAGAGTGCTAGGACAACGGATAAGTCCATCTCCAATGGCTATGGAGCCATGGGACCTCCCGCCACCAGATATCATCAACAGCTCTGGATCAATGGGACCCTGGCTCGGGTTAAAGTCCTCCCCTTTCCTCGCCTTCCCCTCATCTCTATATCTCACGAGCTTGTTGTGGGAGGAGATGTTGGTGAAGTTGTTTGCATCATCGAGGTCAGACTGAGAGAAAGCCTTGACTTTGTTGAAAGAGGCAGTGTGGGCCATGGCATACAGGTCGTACACCTCTGGCACCTTATCCGCCTTATTGTAGCGTGCCTGAAAGAGAGAAACAATGAAAATTAGTAATTAAAGGGCTCAAGCTAGCATGATGAATGAATTGCATGAATCATGAAGCAAACCACATACCCAGTTGCGCCCAAACTGATATAAGTTGGAGCTGCCTTGATGGTGTGGCACACCTTCCATTTGGGCACGTTTGTCCTTGGCCTCATTGTGGAGGGCTAGCCATCGTTGTGAGCACCACTCATCGACCAACACCTCCCAACAATCCATCCGATCCGCACACCATCTCGGAGGCGCCTAAGTTAGCAAATAGAAACTTGAGCGCTACGGCTAAGAATTACTAAATGAAGGAACTTAAGTAGAGAAGGCCTTAAGAATTACCTTCATGTACTGCTCCTTACTCAGGAACTTATCGTAGCACGCCGGCTTGGTCTTCTTGATACCACGCAAGGCGTAGTAGTCTCGAACAGCCACGCAAGGCGCTTGCAGACGTTCTCGATAACATGTGCCGCGTCCTCCTCGTATCCCTCCTCACACCTGTAGAATGTCTGCAATCAAATGAGACAATATTGATTAGTACAATTAATAACTAGCTAGTTGAAGATTTTTAAATGTGTAAAGGAGAAATTACCCAGAAGTTTCTGATCACCATGTCTGCCCTCGTGTTGCACACGACACCGTCGATAATCTCATCCGGCGGGGCCGGGGCAGCCACGTAGTGCTCCCAGCTCAATCCAAGCTCTGGAAGCCGACCCTCACCAGGCAACTTGACAAACCCCGGGAAGTTTTGCCGGCAAAGAACTCCAAGGACGGAGTTGGGCCGGCGGACACTATGATGGTTGTCCCAACCCCTGCAGCATGACAAGGCCAACGCATTAGTTATTTGAAAAAACGTGAATGCACAAGGTACAAAAATATTAAATGCACTTACGTACCTATCCCCATCAGGGAAAATCAACCACCTCTGCTCGCGGGTCACCGGCACGGATGGGAGCCGTGTAGCACCACGCTGGTAGACGGTGCCCCCCTCCTCCTCAAGATCAGTCGGCTCCCCGCCATAATCAGCATGGCCACTCGGCTCCTCGGGCTGATCCGGCCAGGTACCCCATCCGGACGTGTGCTCCTCCGGGGTCACGTGGGCTGAACTCTCGTAGGCCGAAGGCCAGTCGACCCGAGGCTCATGGGCCCAAGACCCGTGGACCGGAGGCTCGTGGACCGGAGTCCGTGTAGCCTCCTCCTCGGACGAGTCCACCCTAGCAGTCACGTGCTCGGGTGAAACGGCTGGGGGTGGCGGCGAGGAAGGCGCCGTAGCAGTCACCCTACCTCCTCTCCCACGAGCACGTGCCCCACCTCCTCTCTTCCTACCTCGTCCCCTGCTGGGCACCGCGGTCGACGAAGAAGGGCCCAGCGGTGTGGCCATACTGTCCAGCAACGCTCGGCGGAGAGGTGCGTCTGGAATGGAAGACCTCAGACCACGCTCCCGACCAGCGCCCACCATCTTTCAACACCTGCCATGACAAACAGTAAACGAAATTAGTACAACATAAAAAAAGACCGACATGAATAATAATATGTGTATCACTTAAGTGTATCATCATCAAGTACAACATAAAAAAATGTAATACCTGACACTACTAATAATCTTGATCAGTATCATCAATAAATGCATAATCATCATCATCACTATAATCAATGACGGGCTCATAGGGTTCATTGGCATCAACATGTGCAAGGCCACCTTGACGTAATCGGTCAAGCATTGACAGGTCATCCGCAGCAGTAACCTCTTTTTGTTCCGGCTCTTCTTGTTCCTCCTCTGGGGTGATGTCGGATTCATTGTCGCTGTCTACTTCAATGTTTTGGGGTGAAGTATAGCGGTTCTTGAAACGCTTTTTGGAAAGACGTGTCTCTTGGAAGAATTCTCCTTCATATGTGTCTGGGTTAATGTGAGGTTCATAATCCTCTTCCTTTGGGGGAGAAAGTCTAGCACGTGGCGGCACTTCATAAACGACATCCCAACCTTTCAGATTTGGATTAGTTTGGCAGGCCCACGGTAGATAGAATACTTGGGTCGCCTGTTGAGCCATAATATAGACATCAGGAACATCTAAATGAGTGCTTTGGTTGATTTCAACTAGCCCTACATGTTCATGAGTCCTTCTAGTCTCCTTCGGCTGAAACCAATAACATTTGAAGACTACGACATTCGGTGGATTTTCACCATAGAACAGAAGTTCATAAATTGCTTTAACTCTCCCATAATACCCGGTACCTCCTTCGCCGATAGCAGATACACAACAATTTGTTGACTTTCGGTTGGCCATAGATAGCTCTTTGCCATAGGTACGAAAGCGATACCCGTTGATGTCGTACTTGTCAAATGAACGGACCTTATAGTCAAAACCATTAGCGACTTGTCTCAATTCGGCATCCACAGACTCTGAATTAGCCTACAAGTTTAATATGAAAGGATTGTTGCATTATGCACAAATTAGCGAATGATATGAAATTGTCTAATAGAAATTACCATTTGTTTGAACCAAGAGATGAAACCGGGATAGCCACCTCCTTGCTTTGCGAGAAGCTCATACTCTTCGAAGGAATCCTTTTGGATCTCCGCTCCATACGAGAATATGGTGACGTATCGACTGTATGACATATCCAGGAATAAGAGTAGTTCAAAGGAAATAGAAGTTGCGAAACAATGTACCAAGAACTTACTCGATGTACGGCCGCACTTCTATCAGGTTGTTGAAGATATACAACGAAATGGTCCGCCATTCTTCGTTATCCAAAGATACTGGATGTGAAACACTAGCTGGTGCGAGATTCCCTTTGAATAGGCTGAGGTTGGATCTACCCTTTTTAGGCTCGTCAGCATTGTACCGAGGCTTCGGATTATGCAAATGACGATTTTTGGCTTCGTAGTGCGCTGTTACGAAGTTTTCCGCCTCCTCTGTGATGAATGCCTCAGCCATCGATGCTTCAATTCTACGTTTATTTTTACATTTTTCTCGAAGCGTCTTCTGCATCCTCTCAGTTGGGTAGCACCAACGATTTTGCACGCCCCCCCCCCCAATCTTTCCTCGGTCGGGAGATGCAAAATCAAATGCTGCATTGGATTAAAGAAGCCCGGTGGAAAGATCTTCTCTAACTTGCAGATCAACTCCGGCGCCAACTCTTCCATTTCTTCTAGCACGCCAGGCAATAGTTCTTTCGCACAAAGAACACGGAAGAAATAGCTGAGTTCTGCCAGTACTAGCCATTCATCCTCAGGGATGAAGCCACGCAACATCACCGGCATTACCCGCTCAATCCATATGTGCCAATCATGACTCTTGAGACCAAATATCTTCAGTTTATCAAGGTTCGCTCCCCTCTTTAGATTCGCTGCATACCCATCGGGGAACATCAACTGCTGTTGCACCCACAAGAGAATTTCCCTCATAGCCGGCCTTCCAAGATTGAACCATGCCTTTGGCTTCGTCCAGTTCTGCTTTCCTTTCGGTTCTTTCATGTTTTGTAACAGCCTATCACATAGCGCCTCCAGATCGACTCTAGCCTTAGTATTATCCTTTGACTTCCCATCTATGCCGAACAATGTACCAAAAAGTGCCTCGGCGATATTCTTCTCAGTGTGCATCACGTCGATGTTGTGTGGGCAAAGGAGGTCTTTGAAGTAAGGCAGATCCCATAAGCATGTTTTGTGAGTCCACGCATGCTTAGTATTATACCCCTTGAAGTACCCTGGACGTTGCGGATCTGGCTCGAGAGCGTTTAACTGATCCAGGGTCTGTTGGCCTGTCAATGCAGGTGGTGCAGAGTTTTTGACAACTCTACCCCTGATGAAGTTCTTCTTGTCTTTCCTGAACTTATGGCGAGGATCCAGGAACTGTCTATGCATGTCGAAGCAAGAAAACTTGCGACCGGCCTGAAGCCAACGAAACTCAAGAGCTCCCTTGCATGTGGGGCACGGGAACCTTCCATGCACACACCAGCCAACGAATAGCGCATACGCCGGCAAGTCATGCGTCGAGTACATGTACCATACACGCATTATGAAGTTCCGTTTGCTAAAGGCGTCGTATGTCTTGAACCCATTATCCCAGGCTTCTTGCAATTCGTCCTTAAGCGGCTGCATGTACACATTCATATTTTTGCCCGGATAGTTGGGTCCTGGAATTATCAACGTCAGGAAAATGTTCTTTCTTTGCATAATCTGTCCGGGGGGGAGATTGAGTGGAAAGACAAATACGGGCCAACAACTGTATTGGGTTGCCGTCATACCAAACATACTGAACCCATCCGTGCTGATGCCGACTCGAGGATGCCTCGGATCTGCCGCTTTGTCAGCATGTAATTCATCAAACTTTTTCCACGCAACACCATCCGATGTGTGTACCATCATCAGATTCCCATCTGCATCTAGTTCGGTTCTTTTGCCTGTTTTGTGCCATGTCATCTGTCTGGCCGTCTCTTCGACCATGAAAAGACGTTGAAGTCTTGGTACGATTGGCATATACCGAAGAACACTAACGGGGATTTTGGTCTGTGTCTTCTCACCCATACCGTTGTCTACCACAATATACCTGGAAGACTTGCAAATGGGACAATAGTTCAAGTCCGCATAGTCAAGCCTAAATAAGGCACATCCTTTCTCACAGGCATGTATCTTCTCATAGGGCATCTTCAGTGCACGGAGGATTTTGTCCGACTGGTACAGGTTTGCAGGCATTACATGGCCTTTGGGTAGAACGCGTCCAAATACTGTCATAATTGCGTCATAGCATTCTCTGCCCAAGTTGAACTGAGCCTTCAGAGCCATTACTTGTGAGATGGCATCCAACTGACAAAGCTCAGTGTGCTCGTGGAGCGGACGTTTCGAAGACTCCAACATTTCATTGAAGGCCTTTGCAGATTCCTCCATCTCCTCGTCCGAATCCTGAGCATCATCATAGCCTTGCACCATGTTTTCCATCCCGGTACCATGCTCGTCGGTGCAACGACGATCCACCTCAGCTCGGTCACGTTGGGCAGACTCACCATGAAATGTCCACACCGTATAATCGGGCGTAAAACCACTCTTCTGCAGGTGTTTGCCCATTTCAGCCTCTGTCTTCTTTTCCCAATTGCCGCACCGGAAACAGGGGCACCAGGTTTTCTTTTGGCCATTTGCAAATGCGGCTTGCACAAACCCCTTAGTTTTTGTGAACCATTCAGCGCTCCATTTGTTCTGACCAGTGTGACCGGTATACATCCAAGCACGGTCACTCATCTTGACTTTCAGAGCTACTGGACACACAACAATTATATATGTACTTCACCATGTATATATTCATCAGTTGATCTACTTTGTCAATTTTATTACGTCCATGCAACCTACACTCTAATAGGTAATGATAGGTCCTAATCCCACCCGTGTATGTGTAGATTGGGTTTATTTTCCCATGCTATGCTCCGGATCCGACGCAAAATTTCGGCAGCACCTCCCCGCTGTTCTCCTGATACACGTCTCTGCAATAAACAGAGAGGATGTGTACCCGGAGAACAACAGGGGAGGCACTGACGAAATATATGCGTCGGATCCGGAGCAAAGCATATGGAAAAACGAACCCAATCTACACATACTCGAGCTGTCCATGGATAGCGTTGGACAATTCGAAAGAATCAAGGTTATAAATATGCAAATGCATGCATATTTATAACTATGACGCTTTCGAACGGGAGATACATATTGGTTACGCATACTGATGATTCAAGACACATATATAGCTAGCTATCAAGTTTCATCGGAATAGATCAAATAATTAATGGGGGAGGAGGACTTGTCATTTGTGCTCACCCACGAACGAAGGGGCAGAGCTCGTCAAATGCACGGCGAGGTCGTCGAACACCAAACCTCGCAGTGATGAAACAACTGCACATTTAAAACTACACGATCAACACAATTATATATGATGTTTTTCATAACAAAATCGAAAAATATATGGCCTAACTAATAATTCACAAATATATGACCCTGTCGGCCTCTGGAAGGCCAAAGAACACCTTTTCGGGAGGTGTCGGTGGTCGGGGTGTCCTGTCGGTGTCGGGGTGCCGTGTCGGGGTCTCAGGGTCGGGGTGTCGGGTCGGGGTGCCGGGTCGGGGTCGGGGTGCCATGTCGGTGTCGGGGTCGGGGTGTCGGGTCCAGGCTCGGGGTCGGGGTGTCGGGTCAGGCTCGGGGGGGTCGGGGTCGGGGTTGCGTGTCGGTCGGGGTGGGGTGGGGTCGGGTGTCGGTGTCGGGGGTCGGTGGTGTCGGGGCGGGGGTCTCGGGGTCGGGTGTCGGGGTGCGGGTCGGGTCGGGGTGGGGTGTCGGGTCGGGGTGTCGGGTCAGGCTCGGGGTCGGGTGTCGGGGTCGGGGTCTAGGGGTCGGGGTGTCGTGTCGGGGTGCCGGGTCGGGGTCGGGGTGTCGTGTCGGGTCGGGGTTTTTCCCTCTTTTTTCCTTTCTTCTTCTTCCTATTCTTCCTTTTCTTCCTTCTTCTTCTTCTTCTTCTTCTTCTTCTTCTTCTTCTTTCCTTTTTCCTCTTCTTCTTCTCCTCCTCTCCTCTTTTTTCTTCTTCTTCTTCCTCTTCTTCTTTTTTCTTCTCCTCCTCCTCTTCTTCTTCTTCCTTTCCTTTTTCCTCTTCTTCTTCTCCTCCTCTCCTCTTTTTCTCTTCTTCTTCTTCTTCTTTCCTCAAACTAAACTAAACCTAAAACTAAAACTAAAACTAAATCTAAACTAAACATAAACCTAAAACTAATAAAACAGAAAAAAGGAAAAAACTAAATCTAAACCTAAAACTAAAACTAAAACTAAACCTAAAACTAAAACTAAAACTAAATCTAAACTAAAACTAAAAAAGAAAAAAACAGAAAAAAAACAGAAAAAAGGAGGGGGGCTCACCTGGGGCAGGGCCGGTGGAGGAGGGGGGCGGGGCGGTGGAGGAGCTGGCCGGGGCGCCGGGGCGGCCGGCGGCGGGGGGCGGCCCGGGGCGGGGGCGCGGGGGCGGCGGGGGGGGGGGGGCGGGGGGGGGGGGGGGGGGGCGGGGCGGGGGGGCGGGGGGGGGGCGACGGGGCGGCGGCGGGGGGCGAGAGGCGGCGGCGCGCGGGGCGGGGCGGCGGCGGTGGGGTGGGAAGTGGTGGCGGGGCGAGGAGAGAACAGAGATGGGCGGGGGGTACGGGCCGTTAGATACTGCCCTCTTTGCCGTCCGCCCCTCTTTGCCGTCCGCCCTTTTGCCTCTTTGTCGTATGCTGGCAGACGGCAAAGAGGTGGGCCGTTAAGTTTTTCCCAAACGGGCGGGGGGTGGGGGCCACCTCTCTCTTTGCCGTCTGCCAGCTGACAGCAAAGATTCTTTCCCGTCTGCTGGCGGACGGCAAAGATCTGGCGGACAGCAAAGAGCTTCTTTGCCGTCAGCCTGATCTTTGCCGTCTGCTTTTTGGTAGCTGATGGCAAAGAGCTTCTTTGCCGTCAGCTAGCAGACGGCAAAGAGCTGGCAGATGGCAAATTAGCTGATTCCAGTAGTGATGTATATAGGCATCACGTCCGCGACAAGTAGACCAAAACGATTCTGCATCTACTACTATTACTCCACACATCGACCGCAATCCAGCATGCATCTAGAGTATTAATTCATAAGAATATAGTAATGCTTTAAATAAGATGACATTATGTAGAGGGATAAACTCATGCAATATGATATAAATCCCATCTTTTATCCTCGATGGCAACAATAGAATACGTGCCTTGCTGTCCCTGCTGTCACTGGGAAAGGACACCGCAAGATTGAATCCAAAGCTAAGCACTTCTCCCGTTGCAAGAAAGATCAATCTAGTAGGCCAAACCAAACTGATAATTTGAAGAGACTTGCAAAGATAAACCAATCATACATAAAAGAATTCAGTGGAGATTCAAATATTGTTCATAGATAAACTTGATCATAAACCCACAATTCATCGGATCTCGACAAACACACCACAAAAGAAGATTACATCGAATAGATCTCCAAGAATATCAAGGAGAACTTTGTATTGAGATCCAAAGAGAGAGAAGAAGCCATCTAGCTAATAACTATGGACCCAAAGGTCTGAAGTAAACTACTCAGACATCACCGAAGAGGCCCTCCGTGATCAATGCCCCCTCCGGCGGAGCTCCGGAAAAGGCCCCAAGATGGGATCTCTTGGGTATAGAAGGTTTCAGCGGTGGAATTAGGTTTTCGTGGTGCTCTTGGATGTTTGGGGGGTATGTGGATATATGTAGGAGGAAGAAGTACGTCGGTGGAGCAACGAGGGGCCCACGAGGGTGGAGGGCGCGCCCAGGGGGGTAGGCACGCCCCCTGCCTCGTGGCCTCCTCGATTGTTTCTTGACGCCAACTCCAAGTCTCGTGGATCACGTTCGTTGAGAAAATCACGTTCCCGAAGGTTTCATTCCATTTGGACTCCATTTGATATTCCTTTTCGGCGAAACTCTTAAATAGGCAAAATAAACAGCAATTTGGGCTGGGCCTCTGGTTAATAGGTTAGTCCCAAAAATGATATAAAAGTGTAAAATAAAGCCCATTAACATCCAAAATAGATAATATAATAGCATGGAGCAATGAAAAATTATAGATACGTTGGAGACGTATCAAGCATCCCCAAGCTTAATTCCTGCTCATCCTCAAGCTGGTAAATGATAAAAGAAGAATTTTTGATGTGGAATGCTTTCTAACATATTTCTCAATGTAATTTTTCGTTATTGTGGCATGAATGTTCAGATACGAAAGATTCAAGATAAAAGTTTAATATTGACATAAAAATAGTAACACTTCAAGCATACTAACTAAGCAATTATGTCTTCTCAAAATAACATGGCCAAAGAAAGTTATCCCTACAAAATCATATAGTCTGGCTATGCTCTATCTTCACCACACAAAATATTTAAATCATGCACAACCCCGATGACAAGCCATGCAATTGTTTCATACTTTTGATGTTCTCAAACTTTTTCAATCTTCACGCAATATATGAGCGTGAGCCATGGATATAGCACTATATGTGGAATAGAATGGTGGTTGTGGAGAAGATAAAAAGGGGAAGATAGTCTCACATCAACTAGGCGTATCAATAGGCTATGGAGATGCCTATCAATAGATATCGATGTGAGTGAGTAGGGATTGCCATGCAACAGATGCACTAGAGCTATAAGTATATGAAAGCTCAACAAAAGAAACTAAGTGGGTGTGCATCCAACTCGCTTGCTCATGAAGACCTAGGGCATTTTGAGGAAGCCCATCATTGGAATATACAAGCCAAGTTCTATAATGAAAAATTCCCACTAATATATGAAAGTGATATCATAGGAGACTTTCTATCATGAAGATCATGGTGCTACTTTGAAGCACAAGTGTGGAAAAGGGATAGTAGCATTGTCCCTTCTCTCTTTTTCTCTCATTCATTTTTTTATTTGGGCCTTTTCTCTTTTTTTTGCCTCTATTTTTTCTTTTTTTTTATCTGGAGTCTCATCCCGACTTGTGGGGGAATCATAGTCTCCATCATCCTTTCCTCACTTGGGACAATGCTCTAATAATGATGATCATCACACTTTAATTTACTAACAACTCAATACTTAGAACAAAATATGACTCTATGTGAATGCCTCCGGCGGTGTACCGGGATGTGCAATGATGCATGAGTGACATGTATGAAGAATTATGAACGGTGGCTTTGCCACAGATACGATGTCAACTACATGATCATGCAAGCAATATGACAATGATGAAGCGTGTCATAATAACGGAACGGTGGAAAGTTGCATGGCAATATATCTCGGAATGGCTATGGAAATGCCATAATAGGTAGGTATGGTGGCTGTTTTCAGGAAGTTATATGGTGGGTTCATGGTACCGGCGAAAGTTGTGCGATACTAGAGAGGCTAGCAATGGTGGAAGGGTGAGAGTGCGTATAATCCATGGACTCAACATTAGTCATAAAGAACTCACATACTTATTGCAAAAATCTATTAGTTATCGAAACAAAGTATTATGCGCATGCTCCTAGGGGGATAGATTGGTAGGAAAAGACCATCGCTCATCCCTGACCGCTACTCATAAGGAAGACAATCAATAAATAAATCATGCTCTGACTTCATCACATAACGGTTCACCATACGTGCATGCTACAGGAATCACCATCTCCATGACTTCAACACAATTATTTCTCAAATTCACAACTACTCAACTAGCATGACTCTAATATCACCATCTCCATATCTCAAAACAATTATCAAGTATCAAACTTCTCATAGTATTCAATGCACTTTCTATGAAAGTTTTTATATTATTCTTAAAAGAAAATTTCCATGTTGTTCTAAAGGACTCTCAAAATAATATAAGTGAAGCATGAGAGAACAATAGTTTCTGTAAAACAAATCCACCACCGTGCTCTAAAAGATATAAGTGAAGCACTAGAGCAAAAACTATATAGCTCAAAAGATATAAGTGAAGCACATAGAGTATTCTAATAAATTTCAAATCATGTGAGTCTCTCTCAAAAGTTGTGTACAGCAAGGACAATTGTGATAAACTAAAGATCAAAGACTCAAATCATACAAGACACTCCAAGCAAAGCACATATCATGTGGTGAATAAAAATATAGCTCCAAGTAAAGTTACCGATGGACGAAGACGAAAGAGGGGATGCCTTCCGGGGCATCCCCAAGCTTTGGCTTTTTGGTGTCCTTGAATTTTACCTTGGGGTGCCATGTGCATCCCCAAGCTTAGGCTCTTTCAACTCCTTGTTCCATAATCCAACAAATCTTTACCCAAAACTTGAAAACTTCACAACACAAAACTCAAAATAGAAAATCTCGTGAGCTCCGTTAGCGAAAGAAATCAAAACACCACTTCATGGTACTGTAATTAACTCATTATTGATTTATATTGGTGTTAAACCTACTTTATTCCAACTTCTCTATGGTTTATAAACTCTTTTAGTAGCCATAGATTCATCAAAATAAGCAAACAACACACGAAAAACAGAATCTGTGAAAAACAGAACAGTCTGTAGTAATCTGTAGCTAACACACACTTCTGGAACCCCAAAAATTCTAAAATAAATTGCTGGACGTGATGACTTTATCTATTATCATCTGCAAAAAGAATTAACTAAATATCACTTTCCAAATAAAAATGGCAGCAATTCTCATGATCGCTAAAGTTTCTGTTTTTTTACAGCAAGATCAAAAAGACTTTCCCAAGTCTTCCCAACGGTTCTACTTGGCACAAACACTAATTAAACACAAAAAACACAACAAAAACAGAGGCTAGATAAATTATTTATTACTAAACAGGTAAAAAAGCAACAAATAAAAATAAAATTGGGTTGCCTCCCAACAAGCGCTATCGTTTAACGCCCCTAGCTAGGCATAAAAGCAAGGATAGATCTAGGTATTGCCATATTTGGTAGGCAATCCATAAGTGGCTCTCATAATAGATTCATATGGTAATTTAACTTTTTTTATAGGGAAGTGTTCCATGGCTTTCCTTAATGGAAATTGGAATCTAATATTCCCTTCCTTCATATCAATAATTGCACCAATCATTCTAAGGAAAGGTCTACCAAGAATATTAGGACATGAAGGATTGCAATCTATATCAAGAACAATGAAATCTACGGGCACATAGTTTCTATTTGCAACAATAAGAACATCATTAATTCTTCCCATAGGTTTCTTAATAGTGGAATCCGCAAGGTGCAAGTTTAAAGAACAATCATCAAAATCACGGAAACCTAGCAAATCACACAAAGTTTTTGTAATCGTGGAAACACTAGCACCCAAATCACACAAAGCATAGCACTCATGATCTTTAATTTTAATTTTTATTGTAGGTTCCCACTCATCATAAATTTTTCTAGGGATATAAACTTCCAACTCAAGTTTTTCTTCATAAGATTGCATCAAAGCATCAACGATATGTTTAGTAAAAAGCTTTATTTTGACTATAAATTTAGCACGGATTGCAACAAGGAAATACAATCTATCAAAGAGCGATTATCATAATTAAATTCCTTGAAATCCAAGATAGTGGGTTCATTGCGATTTAAAGTTTTAACCTCTTCAATCCCACTTTTAACAATTTTTGCATCAAGATCTAAAAACTCCGAATTTTTGGAACGCCTTCCAGGTAAAGGTGGCTCATCTTCAGTCCCATCATTATCAAGATTCATATTGCAAAACAAAGATTTAATAGGAGACACATCAATAACTTTTAGATCTTCATCTTTTTTTTCATAGAAACTAGAAGAACACGCTTTCACAAAGCAATCTTTCTTAGCACGCATCCTAGCTGTTCTTTCTTTGCACTCATCAACGGAAATTCTCATGGCTTTGAGAGACTCATTGATACCATGCTTAGGTGTAATAGATCTAAGTTTCAAAGAATCAACATCAAGAGAAATTCTATCCACGTTCCTAGCCAACTCATCACTCTTAAGCAATTTTTCTTCAATCAAAGCATTGAAACTCTTTTGTGAAGTAATAAATTCTTTAATACTATATTCAAATTCAGAGGGCATATTATTAAAATTTCCATAATTTTTGTAGGAATTACCATAATTATTAGAGGAATTACAAGGAAACGGCCTAGAATTAAAATTACCTCGATATGCGTTATTACCAAAATTGTTCCTACCAAAAAAATTCACATCCATAGATTCATTATTATTCTCAATCAAGGTAGACAAAGGCACATCATTAGGATCAGAGGAAACACTCTTATTAGCAAACAATTTCATAAGTTCATCCATCTTTCCACTCAAAACATTAATCTCTTCAATTGCATGCACTTTTTTACTAGTAGATCTTTTCGTGTGCCAATGAGAATAATTAACCATAATATTATCTAGGATTTTGGTAGCTTCTCCTAAAGTGATTTCCATAAAAGTGCCTCCCGTGGCCGAATCTAAAAGATTTCTAGAAGCAAAATTCAAGCCGGCATAAAAATTCTGTATAATCATCCATAAATTCAAACCATGTGTAGGGAAATTATGTATCATCAATTTCATCCTGTCCCAAGATTGTGCAACATGTTCATGATCAATTTTCTTAAAATTCATAATATCATTTTTAAGAGAGGAAAACATTTAGAGATAAAAGCATCTTTGCACTTATTCCATGAATCAATACTATTTTTAGGGAAAGACGATAACCAAGCTTTAGCACGATCTCTAAGCGAAAACGGAAATAGCTTAAGTTTAACAATATCATTATTCACATATTTATTCTTATGCATATCACACAAATCAACAAAGTTGTTTAGATGGGTAGCGACATCTTCACTAGGAAGGCGGTGAATTGATCTTTCATGACAAGATTCAGCAAAGCAGCATTATTTTCACAAGATTCAGCATCGGTAAGAGGAGCAATCGGAGTGCTAATAAAATCATTATTGTTGGTATTGGCAAAGTCACACAATTTAGTATTATCTTGAGCCATCGTGACAAGCAAGCAATCCAACACACAAGCAAACAGGAAACGGGCGAAAGAGGCAAACTGGGAAAGAGAAGGAGAACGGAGAGAGAGGGCGAATAAAACGGCAAGGGTGAAGTGGGGGAGAGGAAAACGAGAGGCAAATGGCAAATAATGTAATGCGAGGGATAAGAGTTTGTGATGGGTACTTGGTATGTCTTGACTTGTGCGTAGACTCCCCGGCAACGGTGCCAAAAATGGCTCGTTGTCGGGAGTCAAATCTTGACTTGACTTGGCGCGAATCTCCCCGGAAACGGCGCCAGAAATCCTTCTTGCTACCTCTTGAGCACTGCATTGGTTTTCCCTTGAAGAGGAAAGGGTGATGCAGTAAGGTAGCGTAAGTATTTACCTCAGTTTTTGAGAACCAAGGTATCAATCCAGTAGGAGATCATGCTCGAGTCCCACGCACCTACACAAACAAATAAGAACCTCGCAACCAACGCGATAAAGGGGTTGTCAATCCCTTCACGGTCACTTACGAGAGTGAGATCTGATAGATATGATAAGATAATATTTTTGGTATTTTTATGATAAAGAGAAATAAAGATGCAAAGTAACATAAACGGCAATAGAAATAGCTAAGTGTTGGAAGATTAATATGATGGAAGATAGACCCCGGGGCCATAGGTTTCACTAGTTGCTTCTCTCAAGAGCATAAGTATTATGGTGGGTAAACGAATTACTGTCGAGCAATTGATAGAATTGAGCATAGTTATGAGAATATCTAGGTATGATCATGTATATAGGCATCACGTCCGCGACAAGTAGACCGAAACGATTTTGAATCTACTACTATTACTCCACACATCGACCGCTATCCAGCATGCATGTAGAGTATTAAGTTCATAAGAACAGAGTAATGCTTTAAGTAAGATGACATGATCTAGAGGGATAAACTCATGCAATATGATATAAACCCCATCTTTTTGTCCTCGATGGCAACAATACAATACCTGCCTTGCTACCCCTGCTGTCACTGGGAAAGGACACCGCATGATTGAACCCAAAGCTAAGCACTTCTCCCATTGCAAGAAAGATAAATCTAGTAGGACAAACCAAACTGATAATACGAAGAGACTTGCAAAGATAAACCAATCATACATAAAAGAATTCAGAGGAGATTCAAATATTGTTCATAGATAAACTTGATCATAAACCCACAATTCATCGGATCTCGACAAACACACCGCAAAAGAAGATTACATCGAATAGATCTCTAAGAAAATCGAGGAGAACTTTGTATTGAGATCCAAAGAGAGAGAAGAAGCCATCTAGCTAATAACTATGGACCCGAAGGTCTGAAGTAAACTACTCACACATCACCGGAGAGGCTATGGAGTTGATGTATAGGCCCTCCGTGATCAATGCCCCCTCCGGCGGAGCTCCGGAAAAGGCCCCAAAATGGGATCTCTCGGGTACAGAAGGTTGCGGCGGTGGAATTAGGTTTTCGTGGTGCTCCTGGATGTTTGGGGGGTACATGGATATATATATATATAGGAGGAAGAAGTACGTCGGTGGAGCAACGAGGGGCCCACGAGGGTGGAGGGCGCGCCCAGGGGGGTAAGCTATCAATTCTCATGCGACCTTTAGTCTCGATCCAATGAGGCACAACATTCATCGGGAGTCCTTGTTGAAGAAGATCGTATAGTAACAAACTTAGCAATGAAGTTTCGCTTAAAAAAATAATGTATGCAAAAGATGTACTAAGGACAAGTAGTAAAAATCTTACCATCTTTCCTAAATAGATGTGACCGTAGTTCAGTACGAACACTATTGGTCACATGTTTTGAGTACTAAGATTTTTAAGTCCAGAAAAATATTTTGTCTTGATAGTATGAAGATCCTCAAGCCATGAAACATAATGACTTATCTCCTCGCAGTTTAGTTCAGCCCCGGGACAGTAGTAGGTCCTGTCTACCAAGCAGTGGACATGTTTGCTTGAACAGAAATAAGCTGTCAATGGAAATTAGTTGTCAACTATTTTTTAATAAACAATATCGAATACATAAATATGGTTGAGAAACTCACATAATGGTATAACTGGAGGCGTCTGCACATCGACCCAGATGTCGATATTACCTTCAATATCATCTCCCGGACGAATGTCAAAGGTGATAACTATATCAGGCTCAAATGCATAAGTCTTGCATAGTGCTTGCCAAGTTTTGCATTCAAAATAGGTGTAGGTATCTGTGTTGTATAATTTTGCATGGAAAGTATAACCATGCTCGGTCTTCAAGTAAACTATCTTTACCTCCATAGTAGTTTTCATAGGACTGAAACCTATCTTATCCAAGATAAAAACTCTTGCATGGCAGGGGATACGGTAGTACAATAGTAAAAACATTAAATTATAAGTTGAAGCAAGTGAAGCAGATGTCATGCTTAATTACGAAAAAGACTTGTCGTTGTGACTTACTGTATCCACTTCAAAGTTCTCGTCCAATTTGATGCTGAAGCGCCTATCATCATCTAGGAAGATTCCGTCGCACAGGCCGCACTCGTTTTTGCAGTATTCGCAAATACCGAAATCTTTTTCATCCTCAGACATTTCCTATGTTCATAGTTCAAACATTAATTGAAAATCGATCGAAGGCAACTACCAGGATATTCAACACACAAATCCGGGGCACTTGATATTTCCTACATATTTTGGCACAAGTCATGCCAAAATTCACGGAAAAATCCGGCATGACCTTTGCAAAAATAGGACATATCGAGCGCCTGAAATTTGCCGAAACGGAAATGAATCAACACTCCGGCAAAACATAGGCCACTCAGAGGTGTAACCTGCAAACATGACCGGCCACTTGAGCAAGCACATGTCCTATTTGAGCAACACAAGATATACATTTCAAAATATCATATAGGACTCATATTGACATGAGCATTCAATAAGCAAAACCAAATTGTAAAATAAAGAAGTATTCAAATTAGCATGCATTCAATAAGTAAAAGTAAATCATCTCATGCATCCGTACATCGTCGAATATTATCACTAATACATCCCGAGTAGTATCATACATATAACATCACTAATACAACTAAAACCCTAGCGCACGACGGGTATCGGCGCGGGCGGTGGACACCCAAAGAGAAGGAACCATCACAGGATCGTAGCTCCAGTGAGATCCCTGGAGAACCTGCCAGGTATTGGAGAACCTGTGCTCCAACGCAAATAAGTAGTGACGGACGTGCGCGTCCTCCTCCCTGACACGGTGACATACCACCTCCGCGGGGTCCTCAAGCCTCTGCACCATCACTGGCCCACGCGACCGCCACCAAAGAAGGTTCTGGACAACGACGGGTTGCCTCCTCACCAAGCTGCGCCCCCCAGTAGGTAGCGCCTCCCAGTACTAGCCCGACAGAGTCCAATCCCGGACATGGCCCATCTGGTCAAGCAGGTGTCCTCCGTCGAGTCGACGACGAGGATGCCGGATAGGCATCATCGACATCGATGCGGGAATAATTGCTTTAACTAAAAAAATAACAACAATGTGACATGTTCAACTAGTTCTATTAATTCAACTAGTTCTTACTAAAAATAAACTTTCTATAAATAAAATTAAACTAGTACCTAATTAGTACCTAGTTCTTACTAACTAATTAGTAGCTACGAACTACTGCCCTAATTATCATGTAATTTGATGAACCTAGGGGTGGAAAGTGGTAGCGGATAATCCGAAATATCCGATATTCGTATTCGATCGGATATTCCAATTATCCAACTTAAAAGTCAAATAAATTGTCAAAGTTTACTCCTTTTATGATTAATCTTAGAAATTATTATGCATTACAGTAGTGTTTATTCATAAACCTATTTATCAAGAAAACATCCAATTCGTTTCCACCTCTAGATGAACCCTAACTAATTGATGCAATTACAATTTGAAGAACCCTAGGGAGAGGTAGGGGAGGGGGAGGAGCAGGCGTGCTCACCTCGTGTGCCTGCGGCGAGGGAGGGGCTAGTGGGGTCGAGGTCGGGGGCGGGGGCGGCGTCGAGGTTGGGGGCGGCATCGAGGTTGGGGTCGGGGGCGGCGTCGAGGGTGTGCGGCGTCGAGGGTGTGCGGCGCGCGGCGGCCGACGGGCGACGGCGGCGGCGACAGCGCGGAGGAGTTTGGATTTGGGAGAAGTGGCCTTGGGGAGGAACGAACCGCGCGGTTAAGTCAAAAGTAGCAGTGGCGTGTTATGGGAAGTGCACTACTGCTAAGTTAGCTATAGCGCGTTTCTGGATATGCGCTGCTGCTATTCCTTTCTCTTTTTTCTCTTTTTCAATTATTTTTATTTACATTTTATTTTTTTTCTTTCTCCTTTTTATATTTCTTTCATTTTCATTTACTTTTCTATTTGATTTTTATTTAATTTTATTTCCTTTAGCAGTAGCGCCTTTGTGCGTAAACGCGCTGCTACAAACCAACTAGCAGTAGCGTTGTTCGCAGTAGATCGCTACTATTATGTGTAGCCTGTCGGCTTGGCAATGGGAATTTTAGTAGTAGCGCTTTTATCTTCAGGCGCGCTACTGCTAAAATTGTATCTGTAGCGCGGTTTGCGCCAACGCGCTACTGCTACATAGCACTAGCGTGCTTTTTTAACACGCGCTACTGCTAAAGTTCTGTGTATAAGGTTTTCCCTAGTAGTGGGGAAACAACACATGAATGCCGTCATCATCCGATCAACTCATTTAGGGTTTCCCCCGAAGGTATTGGGTGGGTTTGAGATTTGTACCTCGATGATGCCTTCATGAAGAAAACGATGATAAGGGCATCGTCATCACCGGCTCCGGCCAACGACCGAAGATCAAGTTTTCACTCGGATCCGTCCCAAGAAATCCACCCGACAACCTGTGCACTGTCTCGACCGCCTTCAAAGCCCCAGATCTAGCCGCCTAGATCCGGCGACCAACCGCAACAGCAGTTCCACCGTAGGAGCCCTGGCAGACCGGCCACTGCCTGAATGCGCCACCACTGGAGCCTGGGAGGAGGACTCCCACCCCACCTCGCCAAACCGCAAGAGCCGCCGAGATGGATCCCACATGCTCATCACCGTCTCTGATCGGAACCAATCCGTGGCAAAACCACGAGATCGCCGACACAGATTCGCCTTGGATATGGACTGCACCACGCCATGCCGCCACGGAAAGCCCGAGCTTCACCCGCCGCCACCGTCTAGGGCCGCCGCCCCAGGGTCCTGATCTGGCCAGCCCGGACCTCCACGGCGCCCTCTTCACGCCGTCGCCGCCGGCTCGCCACCAGGCAACCGTGCCGCCGCCCAAGGCCTCCGCCCAAAGCACGCCGTCGTGCCACCATGGATCAGATCGTCGCCGCGCCATCATGCGCATGGAGGTCCTGCCCCACCCCCTCCGACTTGATCCAGGGAGGAGAGCATCCGCCACCACCGTCGGCCTCCGGGCTTAGCCCGGCGGCGTCCTCCAGCAGCGGCAAAGGGAAGGGAGGGATGTGGTGGTGACCCTGGCGGCTAGGGTTTCGGGAGCCGCCCGAGTTGCCCGAGACGGGGCGACGCGGCCAGTTTAGAATATTATTGATGCCTTCCAGCGTTCAATGAATCAGTGATGTACCATGTCTTGTTGAATATTTACATTTATGCGAGGCTGTGAGCGCTGTGGCGGTGGATGTGTACCTCAAGCCTCAAGAGCGTTCAGGGAAATTCCCAGCTGAAGCTGATTGTTGTGTTGTTTTCCATTCACCGCTCATGAGGGCAATTTGTCTTCTTTGTTCATCTCCCAACTATGCTTTGGTACAAGAAGTATCGTTTCTGGGGAGTCCAAGAGTGCAGTGGTTTCCTTGGGAACAGCCGGGTTTTGGCTCCCTCAATGATTTGTCATGTATGAAACGAGTAATTTACGCACTCATATTGTTATATTTTGAAATTATTCATTTTCTTAAAATTGTTTGTTTTGTAGTTCAGTGCTGAGGTGGTTAAATCATTATAATTTTTGGCGTCGATAAATCATTATTTATTTATTTGGCATCAGCAAATCATTATATTAGTACTGCCAAGCATTTGTGGACTATTTGCAATGCCTATATTTTCCTACCACAGTCATTCAAATAATAATGCACCTCCAATTCATATTGAAAAATTATATGTATTGTCAAGATTTTATCAAATAAATATCTTTTATTATTTTCTCAAGCTGTACGAGCATGGTAACGCGCGCCTTAATTATCTACTATAATATTATGATAAAGCCCAGTAATTGCTATCTGAGCCCGGGCTCATTTACTCCCTCTGAACAATAAAATTTAAAATAATAGCAAAAAGTTCCACGAAAATCTGATTTTTTTTATGCAAGATGCTTGAGTGCATGATGCCCGTGCCAAATTTGGTGGAGCTCATGAAAAAACAATGCCAAGCAACGCCTAGCATCATTGCCGACCCATATTTTGGTTGATGAACATCTCTTGAGAAGATGCAGCATCGTGTAATGAATCCATCATTCTTGATCAGTGACGATCTACCTAATGATTTCATGACTGGGTGCGAGAGGCGGCGTACATATATACATGTTGGGATGACAAGGCAAACCTAGATCCCATCGCAAGCAAGCTGCAGGCCGAAGGCTTTTCTTATTTTCTATAATGTATCTACGGGTTGATGCTTGTTGGGGGTCCTTGTTAATTCCTGCATCCATCTCTTTATTGTTTGCATCATTATATTCTACGAGTTGATGGACGGCGATGATGACACGCTCAACGAAGTGGAAGATGAGATACACGCCCGACGACCTGCTCTTCACAACCTCCCAAGGTATAGCAAGTCGAACATGCCCATCAGTGCCGGCCGGCCGGCCATTAACTTTATTTTTCTTTATCCCAGGCTGCAACGGTGCCCATCAGCATCAGGCATTCCTAGGACCCAATGTAAACTATAACCCATCATAGGTTGGAAGGTTACACTGACTGACTTATGATGATACCAACCTTTTTGAAGCGATCAAGTCTTGCAACAACCACATGACAAACTAAGCCAAGCTAGTATATATATAGAACATGCAAAGGGTACATGGCAACCAAACCGAGAGTGCATACAAAGAGAGGTAAAACAATAGGGGTCATCGCATCGCCATGATCTTACTACGGTCACTTGTCGCCGTCCTGTTGATCTTTACTGTGAGTGCGGGCGATGAGGCCGCGCTCCTTGCTTTCAAAGCAAAGCTCAGCCATGGCGACTTGCTGGCCTCGTGGAACAGAAGCACCAGCTTCTGCAGCTGGGAGGGCGTGACGTGCCACCGCAGGCCGGCGCGGGTGGTGGAGCTGAGATTGAATGGCACTGGTCTCGTCGGAACGCTCTCACCGGTCATCGGGAACCTCACATTCCTGCAGATGCTCGATCTGGACTCCAACTCGCTCCACGGGAACATTCCGGCGAGCCTTGGCCATCTTCGTCGCCTGCATGGGCTATACTTGAGCAAGAACTTCTTCTCCGGCACATTGCCAGCAAACCTGAGCTCATGCATCAGCATGACTGAAATGTGTGTGGACAACAACAAGCTTGGCGGGGGCATCTCGGCTAAACTTGGAGAGAAGCTCACATATCTAACATTTATGTCGCTCAGAAACAACATCTTCACAGGGACAATCCCGATGTCGCTGGCCAATCTATCCAACCTACAGCTCCTCGACCTCTCCGACAACCAGCAAATGGGATCGATCCCACCAGGGCTCAGTAGCATCCAAAGCATGCGGTATTTCAATCTCGGCAGTAACCTTCTCACTGTTATGCTCCCACCTTCTCTCTACAACTGGTCATCATCGATCCAAGTATTTGCTGTAGGGTTAAATATGTTGTATGGAAGTATTCTAGATGATATCGGAAGCAAGTTCCCCAATTTGAAATATCTTCTCTTGGGTGCCAATAACTTCACAGGAACCATCCCTTCCTCAATATCCAACATATCTTCCCTCATATCACTTGACCTCGCTCATAACAAATTTAGTGGGTATGTGCCTCCCACATTTGGGAGGCTCATAGGTCTCCAGCAACTGAGTTTAAGTTACAATAAGCTTAAAGCGAATGATAATAAGGGGTGGGAATTCATAACATCTTTGGCAAACTGCAGCCAGCTGCAGCTATTGGAACTCGGCTCCAATTATTTTGAAGGACAACTACCAGGTTCGATTGTGAACCTGTCAATAAGTCTCCAGAAGTTATACATAGCGGACGATAGGATCTCTGGGAGAATCCCAGCCGACATCGGCAATTTGGTTGGTCTCAACAAGCTTGTGATAGAAAATACTTCCATTTCTGGAGTAATTCCAGAGAGCATTGGTAGGCTACAGAATTTGATCGAGCTATTCTTGTCCAATAATTGCTTGTCTGGTCTCATACCATCATCGCTAGGGAACCTTTCACGGTTAAGTGTCCTTTCTGCATACAATGGAAAATTGGAGGGGCCAATTCCGGCAAGCCTTGGGGAATTGAATAAACTTTTTATACTCGATTTGTCAATGAACTACCATCTTAACGGTTCAATACCCAGAGAGATTTTCAAATTACCCAGCCATTCTTGGTATTTGGACTTGTCATACAATTCCCTTTCTGGCCCCCTTCCTAATGAGGTTGGTAGTTTGGTAAATCTTAATCGACTGACTCTATCAGGAAACCGGTTGTCTGGTAAGATACCCGACAATATACAGAATTGCTTAGTGCTGGAATGGCTATCACTAGACAATAATTTGTTCGAGGGAAGCATACCTCAGTCACTAAAGAATATAAAGGGGCTCGGTATATTGAACCTGGCCATGAATAAGTTCTCTGGTAATATTCCTGAGGCCCTTGGAAGCATTGGATACATGGAGGAACTGTACCTATCACACAACAACTTGTCAGGGTTTATCCCGTTAGTTCTACAAAATTTGACATCATTGACCAGATTGGATATATCTTTCAACAATTTGCAAGGTGAGGTTCCAAATGAAGGTGTTTTCAGAAACATCACTTACTTAGCGGTTGCAGGGAATATCAATCTGTGTGGTGGAACTCCTCAACTTCATTTGGCTCCATGCTCCATAAGCAAGAACACAGAAAAGATTCCAAAGTCTCTTGTAATTTCTCTAGTGACAGCTGGAGCATTCCTGTTCTCACTTTCAGTTATTCTTCTTATTTGGACACTTAGCAAGAAGCTCAGACCTAGCAAGAATATATTAGCACAAAATTCAATCGTTGATGACCATTACAAGCGAATCCCCTATAATGCATTATTGAGAGGAACAAATGAATTTTCAGAAGTCAACTTGCTTGGGAGAGGAGGTTATGGTGCGGTTTATAAGTGCGTTTTGGATACTGAAGAAAGAACATTGGCTGTCAAGGTGTTTAATCTTGGTCAATCTAGGTATTCCAAAAGTTTTGAAGCTGAATGTCAGTCCATGAGAAGGATACGACACCGTTCTCTCATTAAGATCATCACTTCTTGTTCAACCGTCAACCACCAAGGTCAAGAGTTCAAGGCATTGGTTTTTGAGTTCATGCCCAATGGTAACCTGGATGGTTGGCTTCATCCCAAATCTCAAGAGGCCACTACAAACAACACGCTCAGCCTTGCCCAGAGGCTTGCTATCGTTGTTGATATTGTAGACGCTGTAGAATATCTGCACAACTATTGCCAGCCATTGGTTATCCATTGTGATATTAAGCCAAGCAACATTCTTCTTGCCGAAGACATGAGTGCCCGAGTTGGAGACTTTGGCATATCAAGGATCCTTCAAGAAAATACAAGTGAAGGGATGCAAACTTCATATAGCTCAACTGGAATTAGAGGTTCCATAGGCTATGTTGCTCCAGGTGACTAAATCTCTTCTAATTTTACATTTTACTTTTCACTCGAATATGACGTGCTAAGCACAAAACATTGCATGTTGCAGAGTATGGAGAAGGATCTGCAGCCTCAACAGCTGGTGATATTTATAGTCTTGGCATATTGCTGCTTGAGTTGTTTGCTGGAAGGAGCCCAACCGATGGCAGGTTCAGAGATTCATTGGATTTGCATAAGTTTGTTGAGGACGCTCTTCCAGATACAATCTTAGAGATAGCTGACACAACAATGTGGTTGCATGGAGGACAACATGATAGCATTGGAAGTATTAGAATCCAAGAGTGCTTGGTCTCGGTCTTCAGGCTTGGCATATCCTGCTCAAAGCAACAGCCTCGAGACCGACCACTGACAAGAGATGTAGCGGCAGAGATGCATGCAATCAAAGATGAGCACCTCAAGTTTATAGTGGAGCATGGAGTCCAAGGAGAAGCCTTGACTAGATAAATTCAAAGCATTGTTGAATAAAAAAGCTAGTACAAGACACGAGCCTGCATAATAAAGATTTATGAATCTTTCCGGTTAGTAATTATTCTTAGAGCTATGTTGCTTTACAACTGTACCAAATAAATGCAGAACTATAGTTGTGTTCTGCCATAATAGCAATATAGCAAGTCGCCTTTCAGTAACCAATCGGGATCCCAGTGTAATTGCTTTTCCGTTCTCAAAAACTTTATAGATGCAGGCAACATTACTCCGTTATTAAGGTAAACTAGAAGATCTGAAGTTCTATAGAGTTTCAGAAGTTCTTATTTTTATTTGTTTATATTACTAGAACAAAGTGCATCAGGTCAGATCAAGAACAATAAAATAAATGCTGAAACATCTTGTTTTTGGTGAACAAGCTTACTTCCTTCATTAATTAGTAGTAATCATTAACAAGAAGTCTAAGAGTCATGCTAATCCAAGCACACGCCTTGGCCTATCAGTAACAAGAAAGTGAAGTTTGAAAACATAGATACGATTCGGTACGACTTGATTAAATATGGCTACCTACCTTGTTCAAACCAGCACAAACCTCGCACAAGTCAACAAAACAGAGATGGTGGCACTTACGAGGTGCCTGAATGTTAGACTAAGTATATATTAGATATACGTGTTGTAACATAACCTGTATTTGTACGGTTCCCTCTTATAAATATATGACAGCCGTACCCATCAAGGATATCGAGCATTGTTCCAAACCCTATTTTGTCTAACATGGTATCAGACGACGCGTTCGATCCGCGCCGTGCTTCCGCCTCCTCTGCCGCCGCGTCGGCCTCCGCTGCCGTGCCGCCTCCGTCAACCCTGGCGATGGAATCGCCTTTCATGGCCTCCACGCCGCTCGCCTGGGCCCGTCCGGCTGCATCGGGCTCGCGTCCACCAGCGCCCCGATCGCCCACGATGCATCCATCGCTCGCCCATGATGCATCTCTGGAGCCAAACTCCCGTGTGCAGCCCCGTGATGGATTAATCTCCCGTGATGCGTCTCTGCCGCAGAATTTCTACAACACGTCTGCGTCGCTGCCCTACGGCAGGACTCCGTCTCGTGATCTGCCGCCGGCTTTAGGCCCCCATGGTGCCTCCGTCCAGGTGCCCTACGGGGGGCCGTATCCCGCGCCGTACGTTGCGCCGTCGCCGGCGTAGTATGCTCCGTCCTCCGCCGTGTCCTACGAGGCGCCGTATGGCGCGCCCTACGTCGCCCCTGCGCCGTACATCGCGCCGCCCCTGCAGCCCTACGGCGTATCTCCCACGGCGCCTTACGGTCATCACCAACACTATCGTGCGCCTCCGTCGGCCGATGCGCTAATTCCGTATAGTGCTCCTCCGACGTACGACTCGCAGCTCTCCGCACCGGTGGCTGAACCAGGACCGTTCCACTTCGCTCATCTTGTAACGGTGAAGCTCTCTGCCGACAACTACCTCCTGTGGCGCGCTCAGGTGTTGCCGCTGATGCGTAGTCACTACCTTGAGGGGTATGTCGACGGTATGCTGCCGTGTCCCCCGGCCATGGTTCCGGTGCCCTCGACCGCTGGTGGCTCCGTCATGGTGTCCAACCCTGCTCATCGTCGGTGGATCGCTCAGGATCAAGCTATTCTGGGTGCCATTCAGTCCTCGCTCACTCCCTCCGTGGCTGGCATGGTGGTCTTTGCCGCGACGTCGAGGGACGCATGGGCCACGCTCGACTCCAGCTTCTCCTCGCAATCGCTGGCCCGTTCCTCTGCCATTCGCAACCAGCTGGGTGAGGTCAAGAAAAATGATCTCTCCATCACGGCCTTCTTCAACAAGGTCAAAAGTTTGGCTGATACACTGTCGTCTATTGGGAAGCCTCTCCGTGACGAGGAGTTTACTTCGTTCATTCTCAATGGGCTTGATGAGGACTATGATTCTCTTGTTGAAAATATCAATGGACGTGACACGCCGATGCCACCTCGCGATCTCTATGCACGCCTCCTCAACACCGAACAGAGGCTCGCTGCTCGCCGCTCCGTTGGCGTCTACACGGAGGGTCCTTCTGCGAACGCTGCTCTCCGCGGGGGCGCCCGCGTTGCCAAGCAGAAAGCGCCGCCGACCTCGGGCAACCAGCCCCGTCCGCCCGCTCCACCTCAGACGGCTGGCCGCAAGCGGCTCCACTGCGAGGCATGTGGTGGTGGGGTTGAGTGTCAACTCTGCGGCATTGAGGGGCACTTGGCGTCTCGCTGCCATCGTCGCTTTAAACGAGATTTTCTTGGCATTGGAAACAATGGGAAGGGCAATGAGAAGCAAGCTGCTCTCGCTACACCGGATCCCGGGTTCACTCCTTCATACTCGGTGGATCCTGCCTGGTACATGGACACGGGTGCTACGGACCATTTGACGAGCCAGCTTGACAAGCTGGCCACTCGCCAGCCCTACACCGGTCACGATCAGGTCCGCACGGCCAATGGATCAGGTATGCCCATCTCACATGTTGGTCAGGCATCTCTCCTTTCACGTACCACTAAAACCTTGCGTCTGCTTGATGTCCTTCGTGTTCCTTCAGTCACACGTAGTTTACTCTCGGTTCCTAAATTAACTCGTGACAACAATGTGTTTGTTGAGTTTCACCCTTTCCATTTTTTTGTTAAGGACCGGGACACAAGGGACGTTCTTCTTAGTGGTCGAGCTCGCGACGGCTTATATGCGCTTGATGTGCCACGAGTCTCTCAAGTTTTCAGTGGTGTTCGGGTGTCATCGTCGCAGTGGCACTCTCGCCTTGGCCACCCTGCTACTCCCATTGTGCGCCATGTGCTTCATCGTCATCGTCTTCCTGTTGAGTCGAGTAATAAGGAGTTTCTAGTGTGTGATGCCTGTCAACAAGGCAAGAGTCATCAGTTGCCTTTTTCTGTATCAAGTCGTGTTGTCACGGCTCCTCTTGAACTTGTGTTTTCAGACGTGTGGGGCTATGCCCAAACTTCTGTTAGTGGTCACAACTATTATGTCAGTTTCATCGATGCTTTCAGTCGCTTTACTTGGATTTATCTTATTAAGCGCAAATCTGATGTGTTTCATGTCTTTATGCAATTTCAAGCACATGTTGAACGATTGCTTAAGCACAAAATTATCCATGTTCAGTCAGACTCGGGGGGGGGGGTGAGTATCGTAACCTTAACACCTTCTTTCAGAAGCTTGGCATCTCACACCATGTGTCTTGTCCTCATACACATCAGCAGAACGGTGTAGCTGAGCGCAAGCACCGTCACATAGTTGAAACTGGCTTGACACTTCTTGCACATGCCTCTGTCCCGTTTCGGTTCTGGAGCGATGCTTTTGTTACTGCCTGTTTTTTGATAAACAGGATTCCCACACGACGTCTTCACATGAAGTCTCCGCTAGAAGTGTTGCTTAATGATACTCCAGATTACTCCCTACTCAAAGTGTTCGGTTGTGCGTGTTGGCCGCATCTTCGTCCGTACAATAAGCATAAACTTGAGTATCGATCCAAAAAATGTGTGTTTCTTGGATACAGTCCTCTTCACAAAGGTTACAAGTGTCTTCACATTCCGACAAATCATGTTTACATTTCTCCTGATGTTGTTTTCGATGAGACTGTCTTCCCGTTTTCCACACTCACATCACCAACCGATACTCCCGTCACCGAGTTGCACTCTTTTCCAGTTTTGCCTGATCAATTTGTGGATGCTGCATATTCTCCTCTGTTGTTCCCTAACCATGGTGTAGGGACTGGACGAGGCGCTCGCCTTGAGCTTCTGGATGATGATACGGCCACAACTGCGCCAGCTGCTGCTACGCCGGGCGAGGCGCTCAACGAGGCTGCCCCCGCCACTACTCCGCCTGACCCCGCTGTCGATCACGCGTGCATGCCCCATGCACGTGGACCCGACGGGGTGCCCGAGTCGTCTTGGCCAGTGGCCCCGCTGTCGCCTGGGCCGGCCGAACCTGCGGAGTTGTCGGCCGGGCCGGCTGGACCCGCGGCGCTATCCCCTGGGCCGGCGGCCTCGCAGGTCACCGAGTCTTCGTCGCCTGGTCCGTCGACGCCGGTCACGCATGGTTTGTCTTCGCCGACCCTGACCGTGCCACCAGACTCGCCCGCCGGCACGTCCTCCTCGCCGCTGATGGATAGTGGCTCCTCTGGTGTGGCAGCTCCAGTGCCATCTCCGCCTGTCGTCCTGCGTCCCCATACTCGCAGCAAAAGTGGCATCTTCCAACTGAAGAAGCGCACTGACGGCACTGTCGCGTGGCTTGCGGCTTGTGTGGCGCATGCTGAGGCTGACCCTACGACTGAACCACGACATTTTCGAGCAGCGCTTGGCATCCCACATTGGCGTGCTGCGATGGAGCAGGAGATTCATGCTCTTCAAAGAAACAACACTTGGCGTCTTGTTCCACCTCCATCTGGTGTCAATATCATTGACTCTAAATGGGTATTCAAGGTGAAGAAACATGTTGATGGCTCCATTGAGAGGTACAAGGCACGCCTGGTTGCCAAGGGATTCAAACAACGGTATGGCATTGATTACGAAGACACATTCAGTCCTGTTATTAAACCAACTACTATTCGTGTTCTTCTCTATTTGGCTGTTACTCGCGGATGGTCGCTTCGACAGCTTGACGTTCAGAATGCCTTTCTCCATGGAGTTCTGGAAGAAGAGGTTTATATGCGTCAGCCGCCAGGTTTTGTTGATCCGGCTCAGCCACATCATTTGTGTCGCCTTGTCAAAGCTCTCTATGGTTTGAAGCGGGCCCCGCGTGCGTGGCATGCCCGTCTTGGCGCTGCTCTTCGTGCACATGGGTTTGTTCCTTCTACAGCAGACACGTCTCTGTTTATTCTTCAGCGACCTGAGGTGACTATGTACATTCTGGTCTATGTTGATGACATCATCCTTGTCAGTTCGTCTGCTTCTGCTACGGATCGGCTTGTGTCTTCTCTTGGTGCTGAGTTTGCTGTTAAAGATCTTGGAAGACTGCATTATTTTCTGGGCCTCGAGGTTCTTCATTCTGATAGTGGCTTGACTCTTACTCAGAAGAAGTACTCTCAGGATCTTCTGCGTCGTGCAAGTATGTTGCAGTGCAAGTCTGCTACGACTCCCATGTCTGCCACAGACAAACTGACAGCTCTTGCTGGTGACTTGCTCTCTCCTGAGGATGCCACTGAGTACCGCAGCATTGTGGGTGGACTGCAGTACTTGCTCATTACTCAACCAGACATATCATTTGCAGTTAACCGTGTGTGCCAGTATCTTCATGCACCACGTGATTCTCACTGGTCAGCTGTTAAGCGTATCTTACGCTATGTTCGTCACACTTGTTCATATGGTCTCCATCTTCAGCCTGCATGTTCTGGACTGATCTCAGCATTTTCTGATGCCGATTGGGCTGGTAGTCCTGATGATCGGCGATCCACGGGGGGACATGCTGTGTTCTTTGGGCCTAACTTGATCGTCTGGCAAGCTCGCAAGCAAGCTACGGTGTCTCGGAGTAGTACCGAAGCTCAGTACAAAGCTGTTGCTAATGCCATAGCTGAGATCATGTGGATGCAGTCGTTGCTTCGAGAGTTGAAGGTCTCCCCAACTCAGCCACCTGTTCTTTGGTGTGATAACATCGGTGCCACATACCTTTCATCCAATCCAGTATTTCATGCCCGAACGAAGCACATCGAAGTCGACTATCATTTTGTGAGGGAACGTGTTGCTCAGAAGCTCCTTCAGATTAAGTTTGTTTCTTCTAAGGATCAGCTTGCTGATATTTTCACTAAACCCTTGCCCTTGCCTTCTTTTGAAGGATGTTGTCGCAATCTTAACCTTCTGAGTGTTTCAGGACATAGTTAAGATTGAGGGAGGGTGTTAGACTAAGTATATATTAGATATACGTGTTGTAACATAACCTGTATTTGTACGGTTCCCTCTTATAAATATATGACAGCCGTACCCACCAAGGGTATCGAGCATTGTTCCAAACCCTATTTTGTCTAACACTGAAGTGTAATCTTGTCCAGTTCCTTCTTTAAACCACAAACCCCACAGTCTTGAGTTGTAACCCAAGAAAATCCCAAGGTTTGCTGCATCTTTGAATACACTGGCGGCAAGGATTGTGATTTCATCGGGCACATCATCCATGTCATTCAGAACCTCCAAGCATTTCGTAACTGAGAGTAGCCTTCCTTGCTGTTACACTTGCTCCATCTTGCTTGACGTGAGGATTTCGAAGAGAACACTGTAAGCAAGCACTTCTGGACATGTAACAGTACAGATAGTTTCAGATACCGATCGAACATACAGAAATAAAAAGTGTATTTTTAAACTGGATCGAATGCAATGAAGCATATTTGATTATTATCAGTGTGGTTGTAGTAAAGAAAATCTACCGAATTGTTAAAGATTATTGGTGTGGTTCTGCTGCTTCAGAGACATTAGAGATTAGATACATTACTTGTCGTGAGGACAATGTGTAAGAAACATTACACACAAGACCGTTCTTGTACCTAATGTACTTAAATGGACTTTGCTAACTTCCACCCAGTCGGACGTTAAGTAATACATCCGTACGATGGATCCGAACGATCGATCGGGTAGTGGCAGCCGTCCTGGTTTCTTTACGGGAGTTATCGAACGAGCATCCAGCAAAGCCAACTATTCATTCCCTTAATTTTTGCATGCATGCATATAAGACAAAAGTGCTGATGTCAGCAAAGATTCTAAAGAAATTCAAAATTCAAAATGTTTTGTAGCCCAAACCGTCGGTCCGATCGAAAAATTATTTTCACATAAAAGATTCGTCGCGACGAGACCTTCGAAACAAGATCCCATATTAATATGTTCCGACCACTATTTTTGCAAGTAAAAAGTTACCATACCTGAAGTATGCAAGTTATCACGTCTGTTGTACATAAGTTACCACGATGTTCACATAGGCAAATTCCGAGCATAAAAATGATTTCTTACAACTTTCTCCCCACATGCAAATACATTAAAGGACTTTGCTAACTTCCACCCAGTCGGACGTTCAGTAATAGATCCGTATGATGGATTTGAACGATCAATCGGGTAGAGGCAGCGGTCCTGGTTTCTTTATGGGAGTTATCGAACGAGCATCCAGCAAAGCCAACTATTCATTCCCTTAATTTTTGCTTGCATGCATATAAGACAAAAATGCTGATGTCAGCAAAGATTCTAAAGAAATTCAAAATTTAAAATGTTTTGTAGCCCAAACCGTCGGTCCGATCGAAAAATTATTTTCACAAAAAAGATTCGTCGCGACGAGACCTTCGAAACAAGATCCCATATTAATATGTTCCGACGACTGTTTTTTCGAGTAAAAAGTTACCACACCTGAAGTATGCAAGTTATCACGTCTGTTGTATATAAGTTACCACGATGTTCACATAGGCAAATTCCGGGAATAAAAATGATTTCTTACAACTTTCTCCCCACATGCAAATACATTAAAACTGAAGAAAAGCTAATGTCATCGTAGATTCTCTTTATTTTAAAATTTTGAAATGTTTTGTAGCTTAAAACATCTGCTCGATTCAAAATGCGTTTTCACAAAAAATAATCTTGCCTCGGCGAGACCTTTGAAACTAGATCCCATGTTGGCATATTTCGACAACTTTTTTTTTGGGTCAAAAGTTATCATGCTTGAGCTAAGTTATCAGCTCTGCTATGCGTATATTACCATCTTATTGACACAGATGTTACGGGAGTATGTTTTCAATTATTTTTTTCATGGGTCAAAAGGTATCGTGGTGTTTGTACCTAAGTTATCATGGTGTTTGTACCTAAATTATCAGGTCTAGGAGCGTATATTATTATACTATTTACATGAGAAGTAATTGGGGGTATGTTTTCAACAACTATTTTCCATGGGTCAAAAGTTATCATGGTGTTTTCACAGAAGTTATTGGGGGTATGTTATCTGGTTGAAGTTAGTTATCACGGTGTTTGTACCTAAGTTATCAGATGTATGGTGCGTATATTATCATTGTATTTAGAAAGAGGTTACCGAAGGATGTTTTTTCAACAAATTTCCCCGGGTCAAAGTTATCATGATGCTTGTATGTAAGTTATCATGTTCATGGTGCATAAATTACCAAGCTATTTATATAGAATTTATGGGAGGTATATTTTCAACAAGGTTTTCTTTCCTGGGTCAAAGTTTTCGCGGTGTTGGTACTTGAGTTATCAGGTTCCTGGTGGGTACAATACCATGTTGTTTATACAGAAGTTATCAGGGGTTTGTTTTCAACAACTTTTTCTCCGATTCAAAGTTACCATGTTATTTACACAAAAGTTGTCAGGTCTACGATGCATATATTATCATGCAATTTACACAGAATTTATCGAGAGGTTATGTTTTCTAAACAACTTTTTCCCAAGGTCAAACATAACCCCAGGAAAAAATACCATGTATACAATGTGCGTATTAGCATGTTATTTGAACAGAAATTACCTAGGTATGTTTTCAACAATTTTTTTCGGGTAAAAAATTGCCATGATGTTTGTAGGTGAGTTATCAACTTTGTTGTGCTTATGTTACCATGCCATTTACACAGAAGTTACTAGGATATTTTTTTTAACAATTTTTTCAGCTGGTCAAAGTTACCGGGGTGTTTGTACATAAGTCACCAGGTCTGTGGTGTGTATATTTCCATGCTATTTACACAGATGTTACCGTGGTATGTTTCATTAACTCTTCACTCGCCCCTGAAAGTTATCTTGGTGGTGGTACATACACCATGTCTAGGGTGCGTATATTATCATTCTATATACACATAAGTTACCGCGGGTATGTTTTTCAATAACTTATTTCTCCCAGTCAAAAATTAGCACGGTGTTTGTACATGTTATTTACGGAAAAGCTACCAGAGTATGTTTTTTTCTTTTTGAAAGGTAACAGCAAAAAAAATCACACCACGGAGTTTGTACCTAACTTATCAAGTCTGCGGTATGTAAATTATCAGCGTGGCGTTTTTTGCATGGGTGGTCATGATAACTTCAGCATGTGTAGTTATCAACCCGTAAAAAGTTTAGGTAAAAAAAATAGCATGAGCCGATGGAGCACATGATGAAAAATCAATAGAACTATGTGAATTAGTGTAGAACATGCAGAAGAAATGAGGTAACTGGCAGCCTGACCGTACATTTTTTATTCAAACTCGTAATAGTCAAGGTAGAAGTATAATGTAACTTGTTTGCACACAAAAAGATTGAGCTAACCTGATGGTTGGTGTGGTAGTAATACTTACTCGCGGTCTTGGGCTCGATTCCCTTCTAGCACAATGTATTTTAGCATTTTTAACTCGGTAAAAAAGAAAAGAAAAGAATGGGCCTCAATTTTACCTCGAAGGGAACATGGGCCAACGGATGTAAACGTCACAATGTGGGCTTGATCTAGCGTGACAAGCGGAGTTGAGCGGGGGATCAAACCGCGGAGATCGAGCGGGAATTGCGGACCAGAGGGGAAAAGGAGATGCAGTTGGAGCGGATCATGGCAACCGTTCGATTCAAAATCGACGAAATCGGATGCGTGCGGATTTGTTGCAGAATTTCTGCCGGCAGAAAAATAGCTTTCTCGTACTTAAATATCCACAAGCCCAACAGATAAGTACCAACACGGTTATCTTAAACATGTTTCAATCTATATCTCGTCCAGAAAAATCGTAACAGGAACGGCGGCGGCGCGCTGCACTACTACCTTTCCCTTCATATAAATACCGAAGCCAGAAGGGCACAGGTGGAAGGTCACACACGCAGGAGGCACGGGAGGAGGCACATGTCCATCCATCGATTCCCTTCTAGCACAATGTATTTTAGCATTTTTAACTCGGTAAAAAAGAAAAGAAAAGAATGGACCTCAATTTTACCTCGAAGGGAACATGGGCCAACGGATGTAAACGTCACAATGTGGGCTTGATCTAGCGTGACAAGCGGAGTTGAGCGGGGGATCAAACCGCGGAGATCGAGCGGGAATTGCGGACCAGAGGGGAAAAGGAGATGCAGTTGGAGCGGATCATGGCAACCGTTCGATTCGAAATCGACGAAATCGGATGCGTGCGGATTTGTTGCAGAATTTCTGCCGGCAGAAAAATAGCTTTCTCGTACTTAAATATCCACAAGCCCAACAGATAAGTACCAACACGGTTATCTTAAACATGTTTCAATCTATATCTCGTCCAGAAAAATCGTAACAGGAACGGCGGCGGCGCGCTGCACTACTACCTTTCCCTTCATATAAATACCGAAGCCAGAAGGGCACAGGTGGAAGGTCACACACGCAGGAGGCACGGGAGGAGGCACATGTCCATCCATCGATTCCCTTCTAGCACAATGTATTTTAGCATTTTTAACTCGGTAAAAAAGAAAAGAAAAGAATGGGCCTCAATTTTACCTCGAAGGGAACATGGGCCAACGGATGTAAACGTCACAATGTGGGCTTGATCTAGCGTGACAAGCGGAGTTGAGCGGGGGATCAAACCGCGGAGATCGAGCGGGAATTGCGGACCAGAGGGGAAAAGGAGATGCAGTTGGAGCGGATCATGGCAACCGTTCGATTCGAAATCGACGAAATCGGATGCGTGCGGATTTGTTGCAGAATTTCTGCCGGCAGAAAAATAGCTTTCTCGTACTTAAATATCCACAAGCCCAACAGATAAGTACCAACACGGTTATCTTAAACATGTTTCAATCTATATCTCGTCCAGAAAAATCGTAACAGGAACGGCGGCGGCGCGCTGCACTACTACCTTTCCCTTCATATAAATACCGAAGCCAGAAGGGCACAGGTGGAAGGTCACACACGCAGGAGGCACGGGAGGAGGCACATGTCCATCCATCTACCCACACGCATCTGGGAAGAAGGAGGAGCCCAAGGCCAGGTCAGGACTCCCGGCGGGCCCTGGCGGCCATACGAGAGCTCGCGCAGGCGGCCGAGACTCCCGTATACAGCAGGACGAGGCTCACCGGAGCCACCGACGAAGATCACCATCATGCCGATCGTTTTCTCGCAAGGTGAAGACCGGAACTGATCTCTCTCTCGTCCAATATCTTTCCTCTCTCTGCATTGTAGTTGTAGATGGCTGCCGATCGCACGAGAGAAAGAATTTCGCGAGAGAGAAGAACAAGTCTGACAGAGGTGTTTTTGTGCTGTGCGCTGAACTGCAGCTTTTCTCTGCTTTTCTGTTATTTGTAGCAAGCTCAAAGGGCTGCCGAGATACAAGGAAAACGCCCACGTCTCCAGCTGGCATACTGGTCGTGCCATCCCACGACGCCAAGCTAAGATCGAGCAACTACTTTGCCTGCACAGACCGCTACGATCATGCCATCCCATGACCCGGTGAGGCGAGCATTTCTAGCTAACAAACTAACAGAAACTACTGACAGAAAACGCCTAACTAAATCTACTGAGGCGTGCGTGTACAGGTGCACGCTCCCGGTCTCATTTATTCAGAGAAACAACAAGTTCAGTGTTGAGTCTTGCGACACATTAGCTATCATGCATCCCCCTCCATGGCTGTGACCGGAGCTAGGGCCGGACGGCTGGAGTCGAGGTGGGCCGTCGGCTCCATTTCATCTCATAGAAGACGATGATGCCGTCCCGGGGCTGCCGCCTACGCATGACCCCGGCACACTCACCACCGGCGACGACGAGCCGGGACCGCCGTGTGTGTGCGGCCTCCGGCATGCCCGCCGCTCACAACGACGACGCGCCGGGGCTGTGGGCCCTCGGTGGACTCTCCACCGGCGACGATGAGCCGGGACCGCCACATGTACGCGGCTTTCGGCGTGCCCGCCGCTCGCGACAATGTGTCGGGGTTGCCGCCCATGCATAACCCCTGGCGCACACCCTCCAGGCAAGACGATGACATACCGGGGCCTCCATCCATGCACGGTTTCTGGTGCACCCTCCATCGGCAAGTCCTCCGGCAACACCGTCATGTCGGGACTCGGCACCACGCCCCGTTTGACTCGGCGCAATCTAGTGCGCCGCCCCCTTCTACCTACAACATCAGCGGAGCCTGGGCGAGGCTCTGCTGGATCGCGAGGCCTTACTCGCCCCCCATCTCACCTGTCCATGGAGGCGCCATGGGCTGGTCGGGACTCATCGACACGCATCGTTCGACTCGGCGCCATCTAGTGCGCCACCCCTTCTACCTACACCATCGGCGGCGCCTGGGCGAGGCTCCGCCACATAGCGAGGTCTCCTTCGCTGCTGTCTGGCCGCTCCATGGAGGCGCCATGGGTTGGCAGCGACTCGGCAACACAGTCCATTCGACGCACTGGCGGTGGCGCGGCGCTCGACGCATCACGACGACTCGTCGTAACGGTGGTGGCGACACAACACTCGATGAGTCGTGACGGCTCGTGGTAACTATGGCGGCGGAAACATCATCTGGTTGAAGCCGGGACATGCTTAGGCGTATCTCGCGGCCTCCCTCTTCTTCAGCACAAACACGTGTCACACGTGGACGCATCCGTCATGGAGACGGGCTCGACATCACCGTCGGCACTCCGTGTCGGCGCCACGCTTATCGGCGTGCGGCCTATCTACTGCCGACGGCCACGCTCCATGTGCAGCATGTCCATCCATCCATATTCTCCCTCCAATGTCTACTCCCGCAGGGAGTATCCCTCGCAGTTCCGGCGAAACTACAAAGCCATCAACAACGTTCAAGCCAAACCCAATCATGCATGCTACCCAACTTCAACAACCACCTCGACGCCGCTCAAGGCCGACGAGGCAAGACGGCGTAGGCGAGCGTGGCCGGAGCAAAGGCCACATTTTCGACAGCGCGTGTACCACTCTGTACACGGACTCTGCCGCTGCCACACACATACACCACCAACATGCATGAGGAACGCGAAGCGAAGACCGAGGACGACGACTGCGCAGCTTAATCGGAGGTGTCCCGCGGTACTATCCGCGGGAGTAATTAACCGGAGGGTTTTTCGAGGCCCCCGGGAACCAGGAGACCCGATCGCTTGATCACTTTGGCCGCGCGACCAGGCCCTACACTTTCTTTTTTCCTTCTTTTGTATTTGTGTACTATGTACACTGGCACGCCCGCAACATTGTTGTTCCCCAGTGAAGCGAGACGCTTGTATGAAACTTCCATCTTTTTGTACGAGCGTCGCCTCTCCTTTTTCGTGTCAAACACCAATTGACCATGGAGAAATAAAAACTTGTATAAACCGTGGCTGTATTTTCTAACCGTCCGAGGTCCCGGTGGCGGCGGCGGCATGGCGAGTGGAGATTTTCTTTCTTTCAGGTCAGCCGAGGTGATAAGATGGAGAAAAAAGCATTGGGAAAATTGTGTGGGTGGACCATTAAGACGATTTCAGAAGATTGTATAAACCGGTTTAGCCAATTCTAGAACCTTTCGTTCGTTTTTTTGTGTTTACATAAATTATGAAAATATTTTTTTTTCATTGTATTAATATATTTTAACTATCACAAACATATTTTTGAAAAAAATGTAAATCTTCTAAATGTCTATGAACATTTTTATGAATGCTATCAACTTTTTTTAAAAGCTGTGCAAACATTTTCTTAACGCACTGTCATCGTATTTTAAAATTGAAGTAAAATATTTTTCCGATTCAGAAATATAAATAATAGGTAGTATAAAGAAAATGAAACAATTAGCGAAACCAAGCTAGTGAGTCGGCCCACTACCAGCTCCCCTTGAGGCGAGCTGAGCTACTGTGTCGCATAGGTTTGCAATCGTTTGATTTTTTTAAAATGTCTTAAACATTCTTTTGAATGCTATCAACAGTTTTATAAAAGTTGTTTGAACATTTTTTAACACACGATGAACGAATTAGAAATTTTATGTAAAATAGTTTTTCCATTTCACACAAAGTGGCGTCCCTATGTCTCGCCTTCAGCGAGTGCACCTTCGGACTCGCTGAAGGGGCAACCGAGATGGGCTGGCCAACGCGTGCGGCAGGCCACATGCTCTTCCTAAATATATGTATTACTAAAACCGTCACTAAAAATATTTGAATTATATTAAAAAATGCTGAACGAGTATTAAGAAATGTTGAACAAGTATTTAAAAATATTGAATAAGTATTAACATAATGTTGAACGGGTATTTCAGAAAATATTGAACAAGAATTCAGATAATGTTGAAAGGGTATTTGAAATAATATTGAACAAGAACTCGGACATGTATTAAATACATGATGTACATATTTCATCATATACATAAAAATGTTGAACGAGTATTTGGAAAATGTTTAATAAGTGTTTCAAAAATGTTAATCATGCATTTGAAAAATGTTAAATCTGTATATAAAATGTTGACCATGTATTAAAAAAAGCTAATATTTTTATTTGAAAACTATTAATAAATAATTTCAAAAAATGTTAAAAATGTGTGCAGAAAGCGTTGACCATGTATTAAAAAATAAATGTGTATGAAATTTTAAAAACTGTGTATAGAAAAAATATTGACGATGTATTAAAAACCGTGTGTTCTTAAAATGTCATTAACATATATACAAATAGTGTAGAATAATAACAAAAATAAAAAAACGAAAACAGAAAAGATAAAAAGGAAAAATTAAATAAAAAACAAAGAACCAAAATGCAAAAAATGAATCAAAATGAATGAATGAAAAACCAAGAAAAGACAGAAAAAAGGCAAAACAAACTGAAAAAGAAACATAAAAACAAAGAAAACAAAAGAAAACTGAGTGCGTGCGACCTTGTTGTGTAACGTTGTGGATAGTGTGGTGGTACGTGCGAACCAATCGATACTTGGCCGTGCCCTTTTTCTTTTGAACTATACTAGCTGAGTGCCCGTGCGTTGGCACGGAACATAAAGTTGAACGTCACTCACCATTGTTATTCGCCGCCAATGCTGATCCAACCTTGCTAGTGGCTCGCTGTTATCAATGAACCCATGATAAGCCCTCTTCTAGCCCCGACAACCCATCTTGTTTAATGCGCTCACCCCACAAAATAGTATGATACCCTCTTCTCTATACAATGTCCTCTCTCCATTACAAACTTCTCTCTAAAATGTACCGAATGTACCGAAGTTGCCTGATAGACAAGTAAGAAGCAAGTAAGCAAATATTAAAATAAGAGAACACATATCCACATCAAAGGAAGCATCACGGTATCAACATAATTAAATAAGCATCCTATATGGTAGGCACATCTGATATGTCCCATCTTCAATCTATGTTTACTTCCAACTAAATATCTGCTATCACAAGCTAATATTGCTCTTCATTTTCTGAAACCATATGTCAAAATAATCATGATTGCCCGTGTGTTGCCATGGAATAAAGAATATGAATACTTCTTTTCATTCAGAAATCAACTTTGAAAGAAGATAAACATGTTCCACTCTTATATGTCTGTAGACTGATATCCACCCTCCACATGTTTCATTCTTATATGTCTGTAGACCATTATCCACCCTCTTCATCACCTTATTGACATAATGACAATGATCTTCTTAACCTCCCTCCACTTGTTTTGACAAAAGTACATGATTTGGAAATGGAATAATAGTGACTTGAACACATACATCAAATAATACATATGTACTTTCTGACGGTATCATTCCTTGGCCTCACACAGACGTCTTCATTTACTCCTTGCTTTCCACATTTAGTGCCCACTAACCACATGCCTGACTTGGCTAGCCTCCTCATATCTAAACCTCACCATGCATGATAAAATCAAATGAGAAATTAGAAAAGGCCCAATTTTTTTTTTAAAAAAAATCTAGGAGTGAACACATAAGAGTGAAATGAACAACTCACATATTGGGTGTCACAGATAAGGGTTATCGGAACTCAACATGACCGCTCTTCCTTGACCGCTTGTCTGAAACTTGAAGGAATGTCACCGCTGTTTGTAGCCATCCCGAGTCAAATTCGCAGTTGTCTCAGCACATGTATGACCACCAGAGTCCTGACCCATCTCCATGCCCCGTGCATACTGCATGCCTCGCCTCTATTACCGCGTCAAGCCTTTGCTATCCCGGTCGAGTCTCAAGGGCCGCGAACCCACACCACTCAAACCCCTTTTTGCATGAGAAGAGGGGCGAGGAATTATCTCAACTCAACATCCCGAGTCAAGCTAATATTGCTCTTCATCTTCTGAAACCATATGTCAAAATAACCATGATTGTCCATGTGTTGCCATGGAATAAAAAATATGAATACTTCTTTTCATTCAGAAATCAACTTTAAAAGAAGATAAACATGTTTCACTCTTATATGTCTGTAGACCGATATCCACCCACCACATGTTTCACTCTTATATGTCTGTAGACCGATATCCACCCTCTTCATCACCTTATTAACATAATGACAATGATCTTCTTAACCTCCCTCCACTTGTTTTGACAAAAGCACATGATTTGGAAATGGAATAATAGTGACTCGAAAACATTGTCACACCACATGTATGACCACAAGAGTCCTGACCCATCTCCATGCCCCGTGCATACTGCATGCCTCGCCGCTATTACCGCGTCAAGCCTTTGCTATCCCGGTCGAGTCTCAAGGGCCGCGAACCCACACCACTCAAACCCCTTTTTGCATGAGAAGAGGGGCGAGGAATTATCTCAACTCAACATCCCGAGTCAAGCTAATATTGCTCTTCATCTTCTGAAACCATATGTCAAAATAACCATGATTGTCCATGTGTTGCCATGGAATAAAAAATATGAATACTTCTTTTCATTCAGAAATCAACTTTAAAAGAAGATAAACATGTTTCACTCTTATATGTCTGTAGACCGATATCCACCCACCACATGTTTCACTCTTATATGTCTGTAGACCGATATCCACCCTCTTCATCACCTTATTACATAATGACAATGATCTTCTTAACCTCCCTCCACTTGTTTTGACAAAAGCACATGATTTGGAAATGGAATAATAGTGACTCGAAAACATTGTCACACCACATGTATGACCACAAGAGTCCTGACCCATCTCCATGCCCCGTGCATACTGCATGCCTCGCCGCTATTACCGCGTCAAGCCTTTGCTATCCCGGTCGAGTCTCAAGGGCCGCGAACCCACACCACTCAAACCCCTTTTTGCATGAGAAGAGGGGCGAGGAATTATCGGAACTCAACATCCCGAGTCAAGCTAATATTGCTCTTCATTTTCTGAAGCCATATGTCAAAATAACCATGATTGCCCATGTGTTTCCATGGAATAAAGAATATGAATACTTCTTTTCATTCAGAAATCAACTTTAAAAGAAGATAAACATGTTTCACTCTTATATGTCTGTAGACCGATATCCACCCTCCACATGTTTCACTCTTATATGTCTGTAGACTGATATCCACCCTGTTCATCACCTTATTGACATAATGACAACGATCTTGTTAACCTCCCTCCACTTGTTTTGCCAAAAGCACATGATTTGGAAATGGAATAATAGTCACTTGAACACATACGTCAAATAATACATATGTACTTTTTGACGGTATCATTCCTTGGCCCCACACAGACGTCTTCATTTACTCCTTGCTTTCCGCATTTACTGCCGACTAACCACATGCCTGACTTGGCTAGCCTCCTCATATCTAAAGCTCACCATGCATGATAAAATCAAATGAGAAAGTAGAAAAAGCACAAAATTTAGAAAAAAAATCTAGGAGTGAACACATAAGAGTGAAAGTGAACAACTCACATATTTGGTGTCACACATAAGAGTTATCAAAACTCAACATTGCTTGTAGTCATCCCGAGTCAAATTCGTAGTTGTCTCACCACATGTATGACCATGAGAGTCCTGACCCATCTCCATGCCCCCGTGCATACCGCACGCCTCGCGGATATTACCGCGTCAAGCCTCTACTATCCTGGTCGAGTCTCAAGGGCCGCGAACCCACACCACTCAAACCCCCACTGTAGAGTACCATCGAACATCACCAACCGATGACGAGTTTCAAGCTTCCATTAGACCACTGGCTCTAGTCCGAACCACGTGTCACTCGCCCTTTCCCTCTAGGTGAAATAGGGTTTGACTATCTGGACCCTTACACCGTAGACCCTCAATCCAGCTCCAACTTCAACATGACTCCACGGTGGTAGTATGTGCTATTCCGCACCCCGTCGACTCCAAGTTATCATGTGCACCGTCTTGAATCAACCCCGCGCCATAGTCTTGTCGAAGGCACGCAAGCCCTCAGGCATGCGCCACGTGTTTCCACGCTCAGAAGTCGGTCACCATCAGCATCGCGCTCCTATGTCATCGTCACCGATCCCACCACCGTTTTCTGTACCAACCGACTTGTGTTGATCCGTCAGACTGACATGCATGACCCAGCCGAACTTTTCCGGCTGCAATCATGTTCCACCCCGCGTCGTGTCCGTCTCGCACATCTTCGTGCATTGCTTAACGCCCTATGTATGCATGATCCTTCCACACACGCTCTAGATTCCTGCTTTGAGCCTTATACACACGTCGCCAATCTGCCATCATGATGGTAAAACCTCATTCCAATTAGCAACACTTGCAAAAGAAATTTACTTTTCTGATGGTCTTCATGGATGCAACAAAACTTTGCTCCCATAACCTTAAAAGTCCTTTCTTTATTGTGTTGTTGTCCATGCCATGGTCAATACCACTCCATGCAGATTGCCTTTTTTATATCCAACTAAATCTCGTCCAACAAGCACAACACCAAGCCAAGCCGCTGAAAGTCCTATTCCTGCATGCTGCATGTCGGGGATATACCCCGCGGTATGACCCAACCGTAAATATGAACCGCCGGACTTGGAGGCTCACTAGTGACCCGCCCTGACTTGGCAACTCACTAAGTGACCCACCCGGATCTCTCCACTCATTGATGAACCGGCCAGGTCTGGTGACTCACTGGTGACCCGGCAGGCGGGACAGAGGAGCGACAAGACCCGGTGGCCCATAAGGCGGTTCATGGGAAGGACAACTCATGTGATGGTGGGCCGGTTGAGAAAGAAGACGTAAGGAATTTTCCTTTACAAGGGAAGCAAGACTAGGACTCCACTTGTAATAGAGTAATCCTAGTCCTACTAGGACTCCACATGTAACCCACCCCTACAACTTATATAAGGAGGGACATGGCACCCCAAGAGGGACAAGTTTCAAAAGTTGAGATAGACAAGTCAATAGCTCTCGAGATAGAGGTAGCGAAAGAGCACCCTTGTAATCGTGAGCGTCATCATCATCAATATCAATGAAGCAGGATGTAGGCTTTTACCTCCACCGTGAGGGGCCGAACCTAGGCAAAACCGCGTGTCTCTCGTCCCGCTCAACCCCCACCCAAGCTATCACATAGATGCGTTGGCCTCACGACTAAGTCCTCACACTAAGGGCATCTGCCGTGACAAATCCACGATAGTTAGTGCCCACCGTGGGGCCTGCGCACGGTGGTCTCTCCCAGGGATTGAGAAGTTCACAATTTTTTGGGTAAAGAAGAGCCAGTTTGGAAGGGTCTACAACAGATTCAAATTCATCATTCGAGACTTACAATCTATGAAGATTTGAGTTCAAGAGAAAATTAGGGTTGCGCGTTGTGCTATGGATGAACATGACCCCGGAGATCCGTCGAGTCTGAAGACAAATCAATATCTATTACAGTGGCCACCATGGGACCCAACAACTAGTAGAAAAAGGGCCTAATGTGAAGCACATTAGTCCCTGTTTGTAACTGAACCGGCACTAATGTGTCATTAGTGCCGGTTGCAATGGCTAGACGGGTCGCCCTCATTAGTACCAGTTCGTGGCGAACCTTTAGTACCGGTTCGTGCCACGAACCGGTATTAATGAGGTGGTGGTAGGCTTGTGTCAGGCTGGGGCCCGGCTAGACCCTTTAGTACCGGTTCATCCCATGAACCGGGACTACTGATGAACCTTTATTCCCGTTTCACATAACCAACCGGTACTAAAGGTCACACTATATATAGTGCTTCGTCCAGCCCGAGCCCAAGCACTCTGTTTTTTCCCTCTCCTCTGTTTTCTTTTTCTTCCTCTCGAGCTCACACTCCATTTTTGCCAAAATTTGTGAAGATTTGAAGGCACCCCATCCATCCAAGTGATCACAAAGGTTAGCAACTTTGTCCTTTCATCTCTCATTGCTAGATTAGCTCTTGCAATGCTCTATAAGTATAGTGATTTGTCGGTTTTATTTTGGGAGGAATTATATGTGGTAGTATTTAATTTACATGCAATTTGAGGTCAAAATAACACTTAGTTTGCATATGTAGGTGTGGTTTACTTAGTGCTTTCCCATCTCCGTTGTAAGCACCGTCGATCACCCGCACCGTCCCGTCGCCGGCAACACCTCGTGGTGAGCCTCTTGTTCTTATCCTTTTTATATAAAAAAATTCATGTTGGTGTGATTTAGATATATAGTTACTTGTATAATTATCTTACCCGTATGTTGTTTGTTATACATCGTGCCATGGTTTTGATATCCGTCCCCGTCGGCCCTCGTCCGGGTTATGATTCAGATGTGGTATATTCTATTTTATAACTATTTGTTGCATTTCGTGTTTATGACAAATTAAGCCCATCAAGTTGACATAGATATTTTTATCTAGGAGATATGTGAACCGGAAATTCCAACTGACCTTATTGTCGAGAGGTTAAATTTAGTTGAAAGAGAAAATGATTATTTGATAGAAAAATTGAAAAGAATTGAGGGGGAGAAGATGGAATTGGAGTTGCGCTTGAAGATTAGAAAGATTAGAAAATATGCCATTGATAGTGAGGCTTGGTATCATTATGCTGTTGGATCAATTGTTACCTTAGTTGCGATATTGATCACATTTGTTGTTGCATTTAATTGCTTTATCTAGGGAGTTATTTGTATGTTTGTTTTATGAGAATAAGTGTTGTATGAACTTTATGTATGAACTTGTATTAATTTGGTCTATTCGGTGCTGTGTAATGAAGATGAGCCGGCAATGGATGTACGATGACCGATGCTCTCCCCAGTTCATTGATGGTGTACATATTTTTCTGCTTGCGGCTGAGGCAAACAAGCGGGCGGATGGTTTTATGCCTTGTCCATGTGTTGGTTGTAAGAATGATCACAATTACTCTAACTCAATAACCATTCACGTCAACCTGTTTGAGTCCGGTTTCATTGCCCAATATAATGTTTGGACCAAGCATGGAGAAAGAGGGGTCATGATTGAAGACAATGAAAAAGAAGAGGACGACGATAGCTATCCTGGCCATGGGTTCCCTGAATACGATGGTACAACAATGGGGGAAGTAGCTGAGCCGGCAATGCGGGAAGAAGCTGAAGAAGAGGCATCAGATGAGCCCGATGATGATCTAGGTCAGGCCATTGCCGATGCAAAAAGAAACTGCACAAGTGAAAAGGAGGAGAAGTTGCAGCGCTTGTTAGAGGATCATAAGAAATTGTTGTACCCGAATTGTGAAGCTGACAAGAAAAAGCTTGGCACCACACCGGAATTGCCAAAGTGGAAGGCAGAGAATGGTGTATCTGACCAAGGATTTGGAAAGTTGCTGATAATGTTAAAGAAGATGCATCCAAAGGACAACGAATTGCCCGAGAGTACGTACGAAGCAAAGAAGGCTGTCTGCCCTCTAGGGTTAGAGGTGTAGAAGAGACATGCATGCCCTAATGACTGCATCCTCTACCGCGGCGAGTACGAGGATTTGAACGCGGGACCGGTATGTGGTGCATTGCGCTATAAGATCAGCCGCGATGACCCTGGTGATGTCGAGGGCTAGCGCCCCAGGAAAAAGATTCCTGCCAAGGTGATGTGGTATGCTCCTATAGTACCATGATTGAAACGTTTGTTCCAAAAAAAGAGCATGCCAAGGCGATGCGATGGCACAACGAAGACCGTAAGAAAGACAGGAAGTTGAGAGTACCTGCTGACGGGTCGCGATGGAGAAAAATCGAGAGAAATTAGAGGGAGGACTTTGCAGGTGACGCAAGGAGCGTATGGTTTGGTCTAAGCGCGAATGGCATTATTCCTTTTGGGGAGCAGAGAAGCAACCATAGCACCTGGCCTATGACTCTATGTATGTATAACCTTCCTCCTCGGTTGTGCATGAAGCGGAAGTTCATTATGATGTCAGTGCTCATCCAAGGCCCTAAGGAACTCGACAACGACATTGATGTGTACATAAGGCCATTAGTTGAAGAACTCTTACAACTGTGGAATGGAAAAGGTGTACGTGCGTGGGATGAGCACAAACAGGAAGAATTTGACCTAAAGGCATTGCTGTTCGTGACCATCAATTCTTGTCCTGCTCTCAATAACCTTTCAGGATAGACAAACAAGGGATAACGCGCATGCACGCACTATTTGGATGATACCGACAGTATATACTTGGATAATCGTAGGAACAATGTGTACCTGGGAAATCGTCGATTTCTTCCGACCAGGCATCCCGTAAGAAAGAAAGGCAAGCATTTCAAATGTGAGGCGGATCACCGAACGAAGTCTCGCTACCGTATTGGTGATGATGTACATGATATGGTCAAGGATTTGAAGGTAATCTTTGGAAAGGGTCCTGGCGGGCAATCTGTTCCGAATGATGCTGACGGACGCGCACCCATGTGGAAGAAGAAATCTATATTTTGGGACCTGCCCTATTGGAAAGACCTAGAGGTCCGCTCCGCAATCGATGTGATGCACGTGACGAAGAATCTTTGCGTGACCCTGCTTGGCTTCTTGGGCGTGTATGGGAAGACAAAAGATACACCGGAGGTACGGGAGGACCAACAATGTATGCACAGAAAAGATGGCATACATCAGGGTCATGCCAGCTACGCTCTTACCAAAGAAGAGAAGGAAATCTTCTTTGAATGCCTGCTCAGTATGGAGGTACCGTCTGGCTTGTCGTCGAATATAAAGGGGAATAATAAATATGGCAGAGAAAAAGTTCCAGAACCTAAAGTCTCATGACTGCCACATGATTATGATGCAAGTGCTTCCAGTTGCATTAAGGGGACTTCTACCGGAAAACGTTCAATTAGCCATTGTGAAGCTATGTGCATTCCTCAATGCAATCTCTCAGAAGGTAATCGATCCAGAAATCATACCAAGGTTAGAGAATAATTTGGTGCAATATCTTGTCAGTTTCAAGTTGGTGTTCCCACCATCCTTCTTCAACATCATGACGCACGTCCTAGTTCATCTATGTGAAGAGATTAACGTTCTGGGTCCTGTATTTCTACAGAATAGGTTCCCCTGTGAGAGGTTCACGGGAGTCTTAAAGAAATATGTTCATAACCGTGCTAGGCCAGAAGGAAGCATCTCCAAGGGCCATGAAAATGAGGAGGTCATTGAGTTTTGTATTGACTTTATCCTGACCTTAAGACGATTGGTATTCTTGAATCGCGACACAAGGGCAGACTGGGTGGAAATGGTACGCTAGGACCAGATCAAAGAATATGTATGGACGGCCATTCTCTCACTCAAGCACACTACACAGTTCTACAAAATTCCGCCTTGGTGGATCCGTATATGGAGGAACACAAGAATTTTCTATGCTCCAAACACCCGGAGCAGTCTGACGACTGGATTACACGTGAACAAACGGGGATTTTCGCCGGTTGGTTGCACACACGTTCCATGCATGACACTGCTGTTGAAGATGACCTGTACTTGCTATCCCAGTTACCATCTTCGAATATAATGACTTTCAAAGGGTACGAGATAAATGGGAATACATTTTACACGATCGCCCAAGATAAGAAGAGCACCAACCAAAACAGTGGTGTCCGCTTTGATGCAGCAACCAAGAGGGGAAAGGACACATATGATGGTTCCATAGAGGACATATGGGAACTTGACTATGGACGTGGTTTGAAGGTCCCTTTATTTCGGTGCAAATGTGTCAATATGACATGAGACGAGGTAACGGAAGACCCACAATATGGAATGACAACAGAGGATCTCAACAATCTTGCATACGTAGACGAACGATTCGTCCTAGCCAATGATGTGGCGCAGGTTTTCTATATGAAGGACATGTCTACCAAGCCGAGAAAAAGAAAAGATAAGGAAGCGAATATATCATATGATGAGCCAAAGCGCTACATAGTTCTTTCAGGGAAAAGAAACATCGTGGGAGTGGATTACAAGACAGACATGTCAGAAGATTATGAAAAGTTTGATGAAATTGCTCCATTCACAGTTAATATTGACCCGAGCATCCAGTTAAATGATGAAGATTGTCCATGGTTACGGCGCAGGGACACGCGCGAAGAAAAAGTTTCACACCCAAAGATACCACTCTGCGATGTGATCGGCTTCACTGTCATCACTTTCTTCTCTAGTGAGTTTCCGGACTTATATATCTGGAAAGTCCCACTTCGAACAAACCAGAGGGTATCTTTGTAATAGTTAGGGTACTTATGTGTTTTGGCATTTGAAATGCAAAGAAATATTATGTGATCGGCTTCACTGTCAACAATTTCATGCATTTACTGATTTTTTTAGCTAAATGACTCTGGAATTTAAAAACATTTCAAATGAACTCAGAAAAGGTTGAAAGTTGGCATGGTATAATCATTTCACCCACATAGCATGTGCAAATAGCTTGAGAGGTTTACGACAAAAACTGGATGCACTTCATGTACAAAATGGACAATCTCTTTCGAAGTATCATGGTTTCGCACGAAAACTCATCTGTTACAAAGGCATTTCATTTATTAAAACTTATTTCAACTCCAGAATTTTTGTGCATTCACTATGCACCCTTCAAAGCCACGTCATCAATTTTCAACCCTTTCTGACTTCATTTGCTATTTTTCATACATTTACTGATTTTTTGAGCTAAATGACCCTGAAATTGAAAAGCACTACAAATGAACTCTGAAAAGGTTGAAAGTCGGCATGGTATCATCATTTAACCCACATAGCATGTGCAAAAAAGTAGACAGGGTTACGATAAAAACTGAATGCACTTTGTGTACAAAATGGACGATCTCTTTCGAAGTATCAGGATTTCAGTCGAAAACTCATCTATTACAAAGGCATTTTATTTTTTTAAATAATATAAGTATTACAAAATTGAATACACACTAATATTAAACATAAGAAAAAAGAATCACTGAAAATCTATTTTTAAAGTTAAGTTATTCACAAACTAGTGATTCACACAAATTTCAAATAATTCAAATTTAAACTATTCAAATTTGAAAACTGCTAGCACTAACAGAAAGTTTGTAATTTGTTGTACCAAAAGCAAAAATATTCACAAAAAAACTCCAAATACAGCAAAAAAAACTCAAAAATAAATAAAAGAAAGTAAATAAAGCAGAAAAAACTAAATAAAAAAAATGCCCGCATACTAGGTCACAACGGCCTGCATACGACTAGAAACCTAACCTGCAGTTAGACCAGGATGCAGGCCCGCTAGCCCAGTAGGCCCAACAGGCCATGCAAGCAGAGGTAGGCCCAGAAGGCCTGCAATACAGAGGCACTCGAGACAGCTACCACAACGGGGCTTATAAGCAGGTGCGGGCGCCCCTCGGCTAGCAAGGTGGGACTAAACTTGCCTGCACCGCACCTGCGCTAGCGCACCCCTTTAGTACCGGGTCGTGACTCCAACCGGTACTAAAGGGGGGGTCTTTACACTACAAAAAAAGACACATCCGTGACATTTTGGGCCGAACAAATTTTTTTTCTGTCATACATATGACACTTCTATGACGATAATTGTGACAAAACCCGGTATCATCATAGATGTGGTGGGCTCCTATTTCTATGACAAAAAATCATGACAGAAAATGGGCTTTTCGTCCTGGGCGGGCCGAAGGCGCAGCTGCATGACATTCTTTGGGCCGTCCATGACGGAAAAAACCATGGTAGAAGCGAGGGGGAGGAAAATTTCGGGGAGTTCCCGGTTACGGTGGGAGGTCGGGGGCCGAGCGATGCGCGTTTCTCTCGTACACGTAATATGCGCGTGTGTGCGATGCGTTGGCTCTAACTGAACCCGAGCGAGGCGTTGGGCTCTAACTGAACCCGAGCGATTGCACTGCAGGCTACGCGTTACTGAACCCGAGTGATCGATCGATGGCTGTTAACTGAACCCGATTGAGCAATTCCTTCGCTACTGCTACTAACTGAAGCCGATCGATGGGATGAATAGTGAGTGTTGGGGGGGGGGGGTTGGATGAACAGTGAGCGGTGGCATTGCCTCTGGATGAACAGGACCCCGTGGTGTGGTGGAGGGATGGATGAACAGAAGACGGTGGAGGTGTGCCCGTGGAGGGGTGGATGAACAGGACCCCGTGGTGTGGAGGGCTGGATGGACAGTAGACGGTGGAGGGTGGTTGAACAGTAGCCGGTGGAGTAGCGCGCGGTGGAGGCTGGATGAACAGGAGCCCGTGGATGAACAGCCGCAGGTGGAGGCTGGAGGAGGTCGACGGTGGCTGAACAGTAGCTCATGGAGGCTGGAGGGGTCGACGGTGGAGATGAACAGTATACCGTGGAGCCCCGTTTTGCGGTACGCCACACCCCTCCCTATGAACAGGACCCCCGTTTCGACCGTAGCGCTCCAACACAAGTCCGTTTCCTCTGTTTTGCGGTACGCCACACCCCTCCCGATCAACAGGACCGCCGTTTCGACCGTAGGAGGTCCGTTTCCTCCGTTTTGCGGTACGCCAGACCCCTCCCGATGAACAGGATCCCGTTTCGAACGTGGCCGGTCGAACACAAGGCTGTTTCCTCCGTTCTGCGGTACGCCAGGCCTCGTTTCCATCGCCTGTTCCATCCAAGCCCTCCCGATGAACACGACCACGCATTTCGTTGCCTCCCCATGAACGCGACGACGACGCTGTTTCTCCGTTCCGACCCAGCCATGTACACGAGCCCTCACCATAGGTATGCGCGAGTAGGCGTTCGAGACCGCGCCCGTATGTACACATACGTGGCCGTATTTTCTTTCTTGCACCCTGACCGCTGTACGTACGTGCACATGCTACGTGCACGCCTCTACTACGACACGTGCGCGCCTCTACTACGACACGTGCGCGCCTCTACATCGACCAGTATGTACGTACAGGTTCGCGACCAGAATGACAACGCTACGTACGCTTCGACCAGGTGGATCCCTACTGTCAGGCACTTCCTTGCCTGCGAAGATGTAGCTGGTGGGTCCCAGCAGTCAGGGGGGTGGAATACGGTGGCCCGTCCGGTGGGTCCCCGTTGTTAGGTGGAGAAATAATTATTTTGCACGTAATAAGGAGGTACTTCCTTGCTGCGGCCGTGGACCCAGCTGTCAGCCTCTCCACGTACAGTCCACGTCCGATGGAAGTCGTTCCTTGACCACGTTGACCACGCCGCGCCGAGAGCACCAGGGCGGTGGACGACGGTGAGGCCTAGGAAGGGGACGACGCGGAGCCGGGAAAGACGCGGCAGTGGATGCCCACGCGTAGAGGAGTACGAGGGCACTGGTTCGCTGCGGTGTGAGGCTGCCGTCGCCGCAGAGTAACAGGGGGTGTGGGTGAGTAGTGGGATGGCCTGGCCAGCGGTGGGAGTAGTAGGGGGCGGTGAGGCCTCCGCCGCATCGCAGCCGGCCACGGGAGGTAGGAGCATGAGGCACGACCGGCGCTAGTTTGGGCGGCTGAAGCAAGAAGACCAGAGGTTGAAGAAGCACTACGACCGTTGGATGGAGATCGTACGGTCACTGGAGCTAGAATCGTGCATATTGACTAAGTTGACAAAGCCCTCCGTCCCCGTCAACTTAGTAGGCCCACAAGTCAGCCTGCCACTATACTGGGTCCCAGCTAACAGGGGGAGTATTCATTTTTTTGTGCGTAATAAGGAGGCACTTCCTTGCGTGCGAAGATATAGCTGGTGGGTCCGAGCTGTCAGCGGCGGTAACGTTTTTTTCACGAAATACAGAGGCCCTTTCGGTGGGTCCCTGATGTCAGGTGGAGGAATCATTATTTTGCGCGTAATAAGGAGGCATTTCCTTGCGTGCGGTCGTGGACACAGCTGTTGGCCTCTCCATGTACAGTCCACTTCAGATGCATGTCGGTCGTTGACCACGTTGACCAGGCCGCGCCGAGAGCAACAGGGCGGTGGACGACGGCGAGGTCTAGTAAGGGAACGACACGAAGGCAGGGAAGACTCGGCAGTGGTTTCCCATGCGGAGGGGAGTATGACTGTATGAGGGTTTACTGGTTCGTCTGCCGTCGCCGGAGAATAACAGTAGGTGTGGGTGAGTAGAGGGATGGCTAGGCCAGCGATGGGAGTACGGTGGGGCGATGAGGCCTGCGTGGCAGCACAGCCGGCCGCGGGGAGGAGGGAGCAGGCAGTCCCGCTGGCACTTGTTTGAGCGGCTGGAGTAGGAAGAGCAGAGGTTGAAGAAGCACAACGGCTGTTGGATGGACATCCAACAGTCACTGCTTGTGCGTCAACCTTTTTTTAGGAAAGCCTCAAATCTGTGAAAAATAGCATACAACCCATCTGCCATTATTTCTAACTAGTCGTCAACCCGTGCTACTGCACGAGCTAGCCTTTTGTAATATTGCACGGCCTATTGCATCGAAAATTATAATATTGTCTGTGAGGTTTTGTCACTATTGTTTTGTCTAAAATTTTGTAAAAAAATAAAACGCAATGTTTTTAAATCAATATTTTACTACTTATTTTCATAGCATACAAAATATTATAAGCTTTGTGTCACAACCAAAATTGGTGACACCATGTATATACTTGTAATTCTATATATTTATTGTTTCCTAATTTTAGCAATTACTAAATACACATGAGTATACGTTTTCTCATTAACATTATTATAGGGATATTATCTATGATTTTTCTCTCTGCCGGTTTCTATTTGCACGGTTACTACGTGGTTAGACATGCATACCTGTGGTTAGTTTATGCTGGTCGCTCTCGACCCCGTACACACATCAACATCTAACTCCATGATGCCCCTACCTCAACATACCGGTGAGATACGCGCCGTGATAAGCTTTGGGACTCAGTTCAAACTTATCCTTGTTTTTTGAAACTGTTCGTAAGATCGTTGAACCTGTTGAGTTTTTTTTTAACTTGTGGAAGCCCTCTTTGTATTTTCTACAATTCCCTATATTTCTAGTTTTCTTATAGAATCTTTCTTTTACTTGGACTGTAATATTGTTGTAGCGATCCTTATACCTTTAAATTCAAAACTAAAATTTGGATGTTTTCACGAATATTCTAAAAGCCGATTAAACTTTTGATGCATACATGTAGGATAATATTTACATTGTATATTTTCTAAAATAACAGCTCATTCTGACATCCCAAATGAGCCACTGGGAAATCTGGTGATGCTATTATTCTCTTATTCTTTATATGTTTATGCGCTACTTGGCTAGTGTCCTAGCCCATGATATATAGCTTTATCCGGTCGACGTCTATGTGCATCTCTCCTTTTGTCTACTATTAGAAAAAAATTAAGTGCTCTCGCATCATAGTACTCTTATTCCTTAAATACAAAACTTAAATGGCATACCAAATTTATAAATAGAATGGGTTTTCTTATGCACTTCCATCGTTTGCAATTTTTTTCTAATATAATCTAGAATATTTTTATTAATATATTTGTGACGTAGTTTTTGAAAAAAATTGACACTATTTTTTTCATTTTTGGAAAACTATGTGCTATCCCAAACGAATTTGGGAGTATACTGGTATCGGTGATTTGTAGAACGTATTTGTTTTGTCCATGAGTATATTCCTTGTGGTTGTGTGCTGGCGATTGTCGGGTGAGAAAAAATAGTTCACGTACCTAAATGTACGCACCATAGGTTGAAATATTGTACGTAGATCTTTAGCGAAGAGTAGAACGTTGGTCTATGACATTGAGCCGTGATATATAATTTTGTATTGGCTCCATGCATGTATCAAGTACATTTTTGGAAAGAAAAACTTCAGTTTGGTAGGTAATATTAGTTTGGACGTAACTTCTTACCTTTCTAGAACCTGGTCGTTTCTTTCTTCTTATAGAAAATAAAACAAACCGAGCATTTCTTCTATTGTAACATGCTTGGACTCTTGGGCCTGTACGTGAGGAGGTAGGAGTTTACTTTTTTTTTGAGGACCGGTAAAGGAGATTCCTAATCTTGTTTAATCTTGGATACTGTAACATCTATGGAACTTGGGCCTTGTACGTGAGGAGGTAGAGGAGTTTCCTAATCTTGTTTAATCCTGGACGTTGTAACATCTACGGACTCTTGGGCCTTGTACGTGATAAAATTTCCTTTTGTCATTTAATCTTGGACACTTTAATGTAGTTTTTGAGGATTAGCATGGAGGCTCGTATGGTGCCTCCAATTAGTAAATATAAAATAATTTTCAGCCCATTTACTAATTCTTAAGTTTTTTTTGGAGCCCATATTCTTTTTGTTAGCATTACAGCCCAAATTGTGGCCATGGTTAAAAAATTATACGAAATTTTGCATATTTCGGTGCGGTCCGTACTGTTTTTAATCCCAAAATTTTGACTCACATTCAAACTAATTTTAAAAATAAATGTATATCAATATAAAATCCAACAAATTCTCCACGCATAAAAATTAATGTAATTTAAAATCTTGAAATGAAAAAAAAAGATATTTGAAACTAATTGCCGGTTTGATGTGTTTTAAAAATGTACAACCCATTTCTCATTACTGATGGGCCATTTTCTCGGCCAGTCGAATGAAACCTCTCCTTGTCTTGAAAGATTTGCAGCCCAACAGGCCTGACAAAGCGACTTACTTTGCAATTCACAAAAATACTGGGCTGTGGCCGTGGACCCAGCTGTCAGCCTCTCCACGTACAGTACTCTTCCGATGGAAGTTGTTCCTTGACCATGTTGACCACGCCACGCGGAGAGCACCACGGAGGTGGACGACGGCGAGGCCTAGGAAGGGGACGACGCGGACCCGGGGAAGGCACGGCAGTGGAAGCCCGCGCGGAGAGGAGTACGAGGGTTCACTGGTTCGGCTGCGGTGTGAGGCTGCCGTCGCCGCAGAGACTGGCCAGCGGTGGGAATAGTAGGGGGCGGTGAGGCCTCCGCGGCAGCACAGCCGGCCACGGGAGGCAGGAGCATGCTGCACGACCGGTGCTGCTTTGGGCGGCTGGAGCAAGAAGACCAGAGGTTGAAGAAGCACTACGGTCGTTGGATGGACATCGTACGATCACTGGAGCTAGAATCGTTCATATTGACTAAGTTGACAAAGCCCTCCATCCCCGTCAACTTTGTTGGCCCACAAGTCATCCACCCACTATGGTGGGTCCCAGCTAGCAGGGGGGTATTCATTTTTTTGTGCGTAATAAGGAGGCACTTCCTTGCGTGCGAAGATATAACTGGTGGGTCCGACATGTCAGCGGGGGGAACGTTTTTTTCGCAAAATACAGAGGCCCTTCCGGTGGGTCCCAGTTGTCAGGTGGAGGAATCATTATTTTGCGCGTACAGTCCACGGCCGATGGATATCGTTCGTTGACCAAGTTGACAAGGCCGCGCCGAGAGCACCATGTCGGTGGACGACGGCGAGGCCTAGGAAGGGAACCACATGGAGCCGGGGAAGACTCGGCAATGGTTGCCCATGCGGTGGAGAGTACGAGGGTTTACTGGTCCGGCTGCCGTCGGCGGAAAATAAAAGAAGGTGTGGGTGAGTAGAGGAATGGCCTGACCAACAATGAAGTATGGTGGGGCGGTGCAGCCTGTGCGGCAGCACAGCCGGCCACGGGAGGCGGGAGCAGGCAGTCCCACCGGAGCTAGTTTGGGCGGCTGGAGCAAGAAGATCAGATATTGAAGAAGCAGCACGGCCGTTGGATTAACATCCAACGGTCACTGCTGCTAAAATCATTTTTGGACTAAGTTGACAAAGCCAAAGTACACGTCAACCTAGTAGACCCACAAGTCAGCCTCCAAATCTGTCCCAAACAGCATACAGCCCGAAATTTCTAGCCAGATTCAAATTAATTTTAAATCTAGATATACCTTAATTTAAATTCAATGAAACTTTACCTGCACAAAAACTTTACCTCCAGTCTGTTTGCTGTATTTTTTTCATTTTACAGCCCATTTCTTATTACTTATAGCCCATTTTCTGGGCAAAATGCATCCCTCCTCATCTTGAAAGATTTCCGGTCCAGCAGGGCGTGGAAAAGCAAGTAGGCCTACGTTGGTTATTTTGCAAAAAACAAAATATCTGGCTAGCAATTTTCAGAAAGGAAAAAACCAAACTGGGCTGGTCATGTGCTAAACATATGAAATAAAAGCCTGGGCTAGAAGGGCCACGGGTCCCGCACAACCCAGTTGATACCCTTCTCCGTCCCGAAAAAACAAAATTACTGCGCGCGCTGCTGGGTCCCTACTGTCATCCTCACCATGTACACTCATCTCCTTATTCCTCTCGGTTGTTGACCATATTGACAACACCGGAGGGCGGCGCCGCGGCGAGCGAACCAAGGCGGAGGACGATGGTGAGGCCTCGGACGGGAACGAACAGGAGCCGGGACAGATCACAGCCAGCCGTGGGAGGCGGCAGCAGGCGGTCCCACTGGCGCTGGTTTAGCTTTGGCAGCTCGAGGAAGAAGAGACTAAAGAAATGCGACAGACGTTGAATGTCAATCCAACGGTCAAGGTTGGCACAATCGTTTGTTGACTAAGGGACACCAAGTAGCATACTTTTTTATATATAGGAAGAAAACTGCGAGGAAAATGCATTCGTCTGCCGTCCTCCTCACAGGGAACGTTCGCCACATAAGTGACTAGCACCCTTGGTTTTCAACCGAGAGGTCTTGGGTTCGAGTCCCAGGAACTCTCAATTTTGTCCTCATTCCTTCCTCACAAAAAAGGGAAAGAAAATCAAAGACTTGGGAAGGCGTACAGAACAAGCTAGTGTACCAGTAAAGAGACGTTGCCGAGTTTTGGAAAAAAGAAAGACGTGCTCCTGTAGCTGGTTCGAATCCAAACCTAGACTATGGCTATATATGGTGCTATGCTACTCTGCAAGTAATGAAACTGACATATCCAATGTTCGCTTCTCCTATTCTCTACTTACTCTACCTAGCATCAGAAGCTCTGGCCGCAGCAACCATGTCCGCTGGCTGCTCGTCCACCTGCTCTTCAGCAGGCAACAACCAGATATGCGCCAAGTCGCAACCCGTACCATCTCCTGTGGGTCTCATCACACCCTCGCTGGCATGTGCACCGCAGCCGATTGCTCATCGCAACCCGCTGCCGTTGGTGTGGTGCCACTGCTGCAAATCACGCAGAGTCATCCGTCGCATCTCAACCACAATCCGCAACCCTGGCCGAGTCTTCTACAAATGCCCGAATCATGGGGTAATAATATGTTTAAGTGTTGTTCTGCTGCTTTCAGTTTCTGATTTTTTTAATAGTTTGGTTGATGATCTACCAATTTGATTCGTGCAGAAAAGGGAAGATTCGTGTGATTTGTATTTCTGGGAAGTTGCTGATGTGGGGGAATGCAACCACGCTGATTATTTGGTTAGTTGAGGAATCCCAATACCAGCAGGTTGGGGTGTTGGACAAGTAACTCAAGGAACGGCAGAAGAGGAAGATGCAGAGCAGAAGGTTAAAGATGCAGTTCCTCTGATCATGGCCAAGCAACATCTGCTGAACAGCCTTGACAGCAATGAGGAGATGAAAGAGGTTGTGAAGATAATGGGCAAAATCGATGTGCTCTGTAGGATGATTGTCTCTTTATTTGCAGTGTATGTAGCACTCGTGATATATTCAGTGGCTACGATATGAGCACTTTGCTTAAACTAGTAATGAATGAAACCTGTGTAGCAGGCTGGGCGTAGTGTTTTGAACATCTAATGATTTCTATTAAGGAAATTAGGGGGTATCCCCTTTTGCTCATATAAATAAATAAATAGCAGAGGCCCTGTCGGATCAGCTTTGTTCTCATTCGAAGACGTCGAGCAAATTGCAGTCCAACAGCAAACTATGTCATCAAATTCAACTTTCACAGCCAAATATGAGTACAACTAAACAACAATCACCAAACACAAATCAGCATACATAACAAGTGATGTTCTCACAGTAAAATACTAAACAACATGTTCATCAGGTTTCAGTTGTCATAGCAAACACAATTTCACATAGTAGATAAAAAACGTCTTCTGACAGGTAAATACGACAAAAGCAATGTAATCATCATCCGCAGCAGCAGCGTCAACATCTTCGCCATGTGTATCAGTCTGAATCGTAATTCCCCACGGTGTCATCTTCTTCTTCGTCCTCAACGTCCTCGAATGTTGGCTTCTTCTTGATCAACTCTTGTATGTCCACAGCACGACAGGCAATATTTTCGCCGGCGTCATTGACGTGATGGTTCTCAAAGATATTAGGAACATCTGTGTTATCTTGTACATCAGGAGCAGTGTAAGCATCATCTTGTTGTGCAACTTCATTAAACGAATTCCTCTGCTGAAACCTTTGCAATACTCTCCAGTCATCGCTACATGCAAATGTGTCTTCCAAGAAAAATATCTGTGTTGCTTGATTTGCCAAAATAAAAGGCTCGTTGGTCTGGTACGCCGCCTTGACATTGATGGATTTGAAATAATCATCAGCTCTGGGTTTTGCGATCCTGGAAAACAGGTTATACCAACGACAGCACAACGGAACCACACACCAATGATCCTCGAAACTGGAGATATACTGCAACTGAACAATGTCTGTTATGTTAGCATACATTTTAGTTCTGTCTTTGTCATACGTATCCATGCTCATGATGACACTGTTTTGTGTCTTCCTGCCTTCGTCTTGTGCAAGGGTGTTGTAGCGCACATTTCCAACAATGCAAGATTCATAATGTCTTACCCGAGTATCAGGACCCATTGCTAGTGAGTAAAGGGCATCATCAACTGCCTGCCCATCCTCCCGCATCTTCTTAACCTATGGTTAGAAAATAGACAAGCTGATCATCTTATGTACTCAATATATTAAAAAAACTGACAGTGCACTTCAAAAGCTTACATGGTTCTTGAACCATTTTGCAAATCCTGCCATAACCAGTTTGTCAATGTTTCTTGGATTTTGCGGCAGTAACTCCTCTTTGTAGATGCTGCACAACATAGTGATCGCGTTAAACATCTAAATATATAAGAATGTGCTGCAAGTTTAGTAGATTATGATGTATAAGCTGCAGTACTGCACATACTTGATATAAGGTAGTATCTTAGGACAGTTATTCAACACATACCAAACCATTTTGTCCAAATCTTTAGGTTTGTCCTCTTGTCGACTCTTCCCTGTAACTCGAACAGAATAATCGAAAACATTGAGCCCGGGATTGTCTTCACCCACCTCTTTGCTAAGCTGATCAGCTGTTTCAATGTATTTTGAGAAGAATGTCAACGCTTCTGTAGCAATGTAGGCCTCTGCAATGGAACCCTCGGGTCTAGCTCTGTTCCTAACATAGCCCTTGAAAGTGCCTAGCCGCCTTTCAATAGGGTACATCCAGCCATACTGTACTGGACCTCTAAATAGTGCCTCATCAGGTAGATGAACAGCCAAATGCACCATCACATCAAAGAAGGCTGGAGGATATATCTTCTCAAGGTCGCATAGGATAGTTGGTATCTTGTCTCTAAGACGCTCCAAAGCATCTATCCTGATATTCCTACTGCAGAGTTCCCTGAAGAATTGTCCCAACTCTGCAACTGCTCTGTATAAGTCAGGGCGGCCCAATCCTCTAAGGATAAAAGGTAAAACCCTTTTAAGTAGGACGTGGCAGTCATGAGTTTTCAACCCTTGTACCTTGTTTCCATCTGCACTAACTCTCCTTTCAGGGTTGGAAGCAAATCCATGTGGGAATCTCACACGTGACAGGACCTCGCAGAATTCTTTTCTTTTTACCTTGTCCAAGACGTACACAGCTGGTGTCAAATCCCGTGGTTTACCTTCATCTTGCACCTGCAAATCCTGTCTGATACCGAGGTGTGTCAAATCAATCCTAGATTTTAAGGTATCTTTTTTTTTGCCTTCAATATTAAGAATTGTGCCGATAATGCTGTCACATATATTTTTCTCGATGTGCATCACATCAAGATTATGCCGTAGATCCAAATCTTTACAATGCTCCAAGTCCCACAAAGTGGACCCGCGGGTAAACAATAATCTCTCTTCTGCCCTGCCACGCTTCCTTTTCCCGCTACCATTATCAGGATGGTTTCCTGGTGTAATATGCCTGACCTTCTCTAATTCCACTTGCAACTCATCGGCGGTGAGCCTCTTTAGCGCATCACGGTTTTCATGCTTTGCATTGAACACATGTCTTCGGTATTTTCTAGGAAGCGGCTTGTCCTTGGCAAGGAAACGGCGGTGTCCAATGTAACAGATCTTGCTAAGTATTGCGTATGATAGCGGATTCCTGTCACAGCGAACACATGCATTGTAACCATGTGTCGTTCGCCCTGACATAGTGCCCAAAGCCGGATAATCATGGATGCACCAAATTATAACAGCACGCAGAAAGAAAATCAGTTGGTGGGCTGCTATATAGGTCTCGAGTGAGAACACCCTTCCATAGCTGTTGAAGTTCCTCCACAAGAGGCTCCATGAACAAATCAAAATCCTTTCCAGGACTTTTTGGACCTGGGATGAGCAAGGCCATCATGTAGTTTGATTCTTTGCTACAGACATTTGGAGGCATGTTGTAAGGGATAACAAGCACTGGCCACATGCTATATGTGGCGCTCTGGTGGCCAAATGGGTTAAATCCATCTGAAGCTAAGCCAAGTCTAATATTTCTCGGGTCAGAAGCAAACTATTTGTGTTTATCATTGAAGCTTTTCCACTCACTACCATGAGATGGATGACTCATTACATTCTGATCTCTGTACTCCTGGTTCCTAGAATGCCACAGTACATCCTCTCTTGTTTCAGCATCATGAAACAACCTCTGCAATCTTGGTGTAATTGGAAAATGTCTCAGAACATTATGAGGAATCCTCTTCACAGCATCGCCATCTTTCCATCTTGATGATTTGCATTTCGGGCATTCACTTAAGTTGGCATAATTCTTCCGGAACAGAACACAATTATTCTTACAAACATGGATCATATCATATCCAATTCCAACTGCACGAAGGAAATTCTTCATTTTACTGTAGGTGTGTGGCAGCTCAGACGCATCTCGGAAAGATTCGTGGACAGCAGCCAACATCACATCGAATGACTTGTTGGTCATCCGCTCAGATGTCTTCACCTGAAGAAAGGTCACCATAGCTGAGAATACTGATAGCTTATTTCCTGGGGTGACAGCAACGTTGCATTGTTCCAACATGCGGGCCCACCGTTTTTCTTCTGCAGGTGAAAGTTCATGGAATGCGTGAGCATTTCGTAGCATTGTTTCAATGTTGGTCAAACTCACTGGCTCCGCCACCACCACCTCCTCCTCCTCTTCCACCTGAGCATTAGGCAGATCAAGATGGTGATCTGCTGCTTCCCTGTAGTCAATAACATTGACGTTCACAGCTTCCCCATGATGAACCCACCTAGTATATGTGACCGACATCCGATACAAGTGTAGATGATTTTGCACAGTTGACTGGAGTCTTGTAACTGAATTCATACAACTGCTACACGGGCAGAGCCTACATCTGATTTTAGACCACCATACTCAGCTCTGATAAAGTTCATGAAGTTTTCAACCCCCTCGACATATGCAGCGGAGAATCTTCGAGCAGAAGTTATCCAAGTCCTGTCCATCTGTTAGACATACAAATTAGTTCTTCTACTAGATATTACAGGAAAAACATATATGCTTTTTTATGAAGTCCAGAAAAAAAAATACCTAGGTCGATGTCTAAAGCTATGGCAAGATATTTGGACGAGCAGATCTAAGTAACGAAATATATGTAAAGCTAATTCAGCAAACAGATTTGAGTGCCAAATTATGGAAGGCTGTTTCAGCAGTCAATAAGGTCGAGCACACAGCCATCGAACTATCGAAGGCCATCGCAGCAACAAAGATCGAGTATAAAACGGTGTAGAGCTATTTCACCTAACAGATTGGCTACTAGACCATGGCAATCTACGTCACAATAAATATATGGCAGGATATTTTAGCAACTAATTGGCCTTGGCATGCCATCTCAGCTAAGCATATTGAGTGCAGAACAGGGCAAGGAAGCTTCTTAAGCAGAGCATATTGACAATAAACTACTTCGGCAAACAGTGAGATTAACAGCGTCTAACAGCTAACATTCAGTGCTACACCGACATGAACGGGGCCTCAGTCTAGAATGCGTGTACCATGGGAGAAGCTGACCACCGTGCGTCTCCACACGAACGTCGCCAGTGGTGGCGGCGCTGACCGCTGTGCGCCTCCACAAGAACGTAGCCAGAGGTGGCGGCACGGCTAGAGGACGACAGTCTACGAGAGCGTACTATGGGAGCGAGAGGATCGCCGAACCGCGGCGCTGACGTATCAGCGCCGCGGGGAAGGCGGCTTTGGCGGACCGAATGGAGTGGAGGGGGACAGGAGGGGAGGGGGGTTTGGGGAATATTATTGGCTAGTTGGCCGAAGGGCGGTTGAATCGGATTTTGGGGGAATTTTTGGGTGGGGGGGAGGATTTTCGCACGGTGGGCGGGGGGGGGGGGGGGGGGGGGGGGGGTTGGCGCATGGTCAGTTTCTCCAAGTGCAGTTCCACGTGTCAGTGAAGAGGCAAGCCGAAGCGCGTTCCGTTTGCGTGAGCCGTGTGCAGGACCGAACGTGTGTGGTGTGCAATGCGACTGCGACAGGAGTGTTGTGAGTGTACCACATTTTTTCCTTTTAAACTAGGTGCTTCGACCCCTCAAAAAAAATTTGTTGCTTCGCGCGATCCATCGATACTACTACTAGTAATCTGGTAATCCCAACTAAAACGGCGCGGCCGGGTCTTTTCCTGCGCGATATGCTGGGAGGTTGGCTTAGTTGGGTTTTCTAGGACGAGTAATGCTACACCTACGTAATCCCAGTTACGTAATTAACGTAATGTGAAACGTGTGAGCTATTGATTGTAGATTGGGGGAAGGGAGAGGCCCACCGCCATGAAAATCAGGGGAGGAGAGAGAGAGGCAATTTACATTAACCCTCTCGTAGGTTCCTGTAGATGTAGAAAGATGTGTCCGATCCTGCAATATAGGCCGTCCGATCTATATCTAACGGATAGGAAGGAAACTATGACAATTTACCCGCACTCCTCTCCACATTTGCAGATAAGGCTTTCCCTCGTTCATCCTTTTCTCCCACAAGATCTTGATCTTCCATGCAACGCACGGGCATCTTGCTAGTACTTCTACAATTTGTATATTATTGTGAAAGTTCATATACACCGGCCGAGATTAATGCAAACACGGCAGATTTTCATTACATTTCGAACTTCTATAGGGCAAAAAAATAAAAGAAACCCGACCCTAAACCTATTCTACGGCGGCGACCGACGTCCTCCATCTGTGATCTCCATGTACGGGGGCGGGGTTCAAGACCCGTGAAGTGAAGGTGCGGTCTCCGGCGAGGAAAAGTAGAACACGGGAGATGGACCGGCCAGTTGGCACACCATGCCCTGCCGCCTCCCATGCCCTACTCATCCTCGGAGGAGTCCCTGACCTCGGCGGTGCCGGACGTTGGACGTCGGCAAGTAGGGCGCGTGGCTAACGGTGCTCCCGTCATCGGCCGCCAGCGTGGCTACCGATTGTGCAGCGACTTGAGCGAGGGCGGCGACCTCGAGCTCCATCCCCGAAGACAGGCTCTCCCGCAGAGCGTTCGCGCTTGCGGTCATGGCGGATGTGGTTCTAGGTAGGAGGACGATGCGCTATGGTGTGGAGGTTAGCTGGGCGTTGCCGCTTTAAGTAGCGCATTCCGGTGAGGCCAAGCGTCCGGGTGCGTCATTAAGTCGCCGGAGTTGTTCCTCGGGCACCGAGCCTCTTAATGACGACATACGAACGGACAACATGAATGCGGCCAGCTGGCGCCGGCTGGGAACGCACCGCGCGACGGCGCGAGGGACGAGGGTTTTGGTGTGCCAGGGTAGTCAGCTGCGGTCGTGGAAACGTTGGAGATGCCCTTTGCTCACATGCGATCCCCGCATGTCATTGAAAAGGCAAGACGACCCGGCATGGTCTCAGGTCCAGAGGATGCAGTTGGCCGCGCTACACCACTCCACGGACGCGTCGCGGCACCCCGTGCATCCTCGACGAGCCGGGTGTTGGGGTGTGTTTGGATTGTGGCCAAAGTGCACCTTGCCAAAATTTTGGTCATGACCAAATGATTGGTCTTTGTTTGGATGGCTGCCATTTTTTTTGGCATGCCAACAAACTCTAGCCAACTCTAGTTCATTTTTCTTGCCAATGTCGGCCAAATCATGGGCAACCAATACCTCAACCAAAATTTTGGTCATGACCCAAAGATTGGTCTTTGTTTGGATGGTTGCCATTTCTTTGGCATGCCAATGAACTCTAGCCAACTCAAGTTCATTTTTCTTGCCAATGTCGGCCAAATCATGGGCAACCAATACCTCAACCAATATTTTGGCTACCCAATGCTTTGATGGGGCAACCTTGGGCACAAACCAAACATACCATTGGTCGTGCCACAGCACTAACGCCACCCTTGGCAAACTAAAACCGACCGTGTCTAGCGACGATATGAGCGTGTCGCTCACCGCGGTCGCCGTGTCCAGAGGCGGTGCTGGAGCTGCGCCCCGTTGTTGGCCCCAACGACTCACATGAACGGTTGCCGGTGGCGAGGAGGTCGTGGGCCAGCTCCTCCATTGGACTAGTCTGCGCTACATCGTCCCGACGGGCGTGCCCCACATGTCTGTTTCCCTGTTTTTCCGGCCATATTCGAGCGTCAGTGCTCCGCATTGCGCATTAGGCCTTTCACTATGTAGGCCAAGCGAGACAACTTATTGTTTATTTGAGCCGTTCAAGTATAATCATGTGGCGTTTGCTTATTTCTCATTCCTCTCCAACCCTCTTCTCCATCGATCATGTCGCCCTCCAGTCGAGTCCATCCTCCTGCATGCCTCATTTGAACATTCCCCCGAGTATCATTCGCATGTACCCACCCTAGTCCTCTTTCAATAGATCTCCGGACCCCGAGATGAAATCGAGAGGGAACGAGTGGGGGCACGTGATACCTAAGGCGGATTCAAAATTTTGAACCGGTGATCATAGCATCCGCAAATCATATATAAAGGGTATTCAATGTTCGTTTCGTTTTTAAAGAGTAGTTTACATATAAGTTTTATGTGTAGTCAAAGTATAGCTACTTTGATAAAAAAAAAGGTATCAACATTCAACAACGCCCAATCAATATAGTTAGATTCATACGTACTCCTAGATTTGTACTCGAGATGGTTTCCAATTTGACTATTCACAAGATTAATAGTACATGAGATGTATAATGTGAAAATTATATCATTGGAAACTCCTTTCACATACGAATTTGACCGTATGCTTTGTGTAAGTTGCATGTCATATATTATTACTCTAACATTTGGTCAAAGTTAGCCTCGAAAAATGCATTAGACCCTGTATGCTTTGTGTAAGTTGCATGTCATATATTATTACTCTAACATTTGTGTACGTTGCATGCCATATATTATTACTCTAACATTTGGTCAAAATAGTATAGTGGAAGTGGATCCTCTGACGTAGGTATCCCTGCCTTACCCTCCCTTTCGGTCACTTACTGGCGGACCCCATGCTTGCTAGGCCCCACATGTCAGTTACTCAATGGGTTCGGCCACGTTAGGGGATCCTCATCCGTAGTATACTCCCTCTATTTTTATTAACTCCGCATAAAACGGAGGGAGTGGTGGTATAATAAATGACGCGGGCGGGGGAGGGGGAGGGACGTCGGTTTGCCCTCCACTGCGGTCCCACAAGCGAGCGAAAACGCAAGACGAAGCACGTTCCACTCGGTGAGCGACGTGGAGGATCCAGCGTGCCGGGCTGCAACGCGAACGCGACAAGAGCGATGTACAATCAAAACCGATTGACCGGTCGTCACCGGAACCACTATTCACACCAGAACCTTCGCTGCTTGGCCTACGCCAGCCACTGCCCTAAAACCACACCAAATCTCCAGCCCATTCCCCCACCTTTCGATCCCCTAGCCCGCATCAAGCGTCCCCTAATTTGCCGGAAAGCCATGGCGCGCCGCAACATCACTTAATACTAGATGCTGACGCCGGAGCGCCGCGCAGAAATCGCGGCGGCGGTCCGTGCCACAGACCTCCGTTCCCAAGCTCGCTTTGCGGCGGGCCAATCCCCGAGTTCTCTGGAGCCAAGCTACGAGCAGGAGGAAGCCGATCCAATGTTCATGGCGGAGGTCGCGGCGCAGAAGGCCCCTGATGGGTATGAGACAATGGACGTCGACTTCGTGCCGGCGTCCGAGTCCCCCATGGTGCAGACGGATCAGCGGTTCAACATGGCGAGACTAATGGAGGACCGGGCAGCAGAGGCTCAACTCGACGCGGAGCGCGCGCATGCCGCTGCCATCGAGGCTCTCCTGCAGGCGGAACCGGATGTCGTGGATGTGAATCGGGCGGCGGAGGCTCAACTTGAGGCGGAGCGCGCGGATGCCGCTGCCATCAAGGCCCTCCTGCAGACGGAACCGGATGTCTTGGACTTGAACCGGGCGGCAGAGGCTCGACTCTACGCAGAGCGTGCGGATGCCGCTCTCATCGACGCCCTCCTGCAGGCAGAACCGGACGTCATGGAGTTGAACCGGACGGCGGAGGCTCGACTCGACGCGGAGCGCGCGGATGCCGCTGCCATCGAGGCCCTCCTGCAGGCGGAACCAGACGTCCTCGACTTGAACCGGGCTGTGCTCTCGTCCGTGCAGAGCACCCGCACGCTCCGCTTGAACGAGTAGCTGGAGGCCGAGGACAACCACGGTGCGGAGACACACGTCGGCAGCGACGGCTGGTTCGCGCCAGCAGCCAAAGATGACGAGGCCGTCTCTTTCCGCGAGCAGTGATAGTTTTTCTTTATGTTGTTGTTTTCATGGATCTTTTGCTGTGTAAAAACATATATTTGTTATGCAAGTCGCCTGACTTGGGTCAGTCTACCATTTCAGGTGGTTGGATGAATATCCTACGTCTCCTAAGCCTTCTTTCCTTCTTCCTCACCTCTTCTTCTTCCCCAACAGACCACCGCACGGGCCGTACGGATACTCCCCAACATGCGGTTGGATAAACATACTCTATGCACGAAAATTATGTGTCAGCGATAGGATGGCTGAGTTTGGTGTGTTCACATGCGACAGCACGTGTCAGTGAGGGTGCATTCCCTTGGTTGGGTTTGCGGCGTGCAGGAGCGACTGTGTGAGGGTGCGGTGCGACCGCGGCATGCAGGAGCGACCGTGTGAGGGTGCGGTCCGACCGCGATAGCTGTGCGCAAGCGTACCTCCTTCTCATTTTAAAAACTTTAGGCAAGCTTGGCAAAAATGTGTCGCAAAGTTTTGCAATGCAAGGCCTAGACCCAAACAGGATAAGTACGTACGTACTAGGAGTACTAGTGTTAAAAAAGAAAGGCTGGGTTTTCCTTCGCGCGATTTAAACGATACAAATCCTCGTTTCACGTGTCAATTAATGCGTATTTTCTTCTCCAAAGACCAAAGAGCTAACCATCTCACTCCTCATCGCTTGATTAATGCAGCGCCATGCAAACCAACCTTCTCACTTCCGCATGCATGCAGGGGATATTAATGTCCTTGGTTGCTAACCCCATCAATTTTGCCTCAATTAGTGTTAGTGGCCCTTTCCAAATTGTAATTTTGATATACTGGCCTTGTGTACAAAAAAATGGAGGTAGTAACTATATTTGACTTCCTTCCCCATTGCGGTGACATCGACGATAATTTTTTTGGTGGTTTGGCGAAGTGCGTTCGACGGAGAACACCATTGAGGGAGACCACGGTAAGTCGTTCGCAAGTGCCGCCTGCAAGCCGAGACAACTGCCTTATTTGCATCCAGGAAGTCCTTTACTAGTACTAGCAGGAGTAACTAATGCGGTGAGATGGCTTCTCGAAGAAGATGATGGAGAAGCGGAGTCAGCGAAGAGTGAAATGATGGTTGCTTCGTCCATGCTTTTGTGATTTGACGCCTCACTGCTTTGTGATTTGTGATAGAAGGGACAGGGGAGTAGACTCTGTGCTCTATACTGTAGTACTACATGCATCCAAGCATGGGAGAAAGAGGAGAGACGTTGCATTTTTGTATTCCTTCAATCAATCAATCAGGGAGCTTCGGTTCCATCTTTTTGGCTTTGGCAACACCGTCCACAATGGTTCCCACGATGCCAAAAGCTATTTTCACATTTGGCTACACATTGTGGATGCCCTTAACCGTACCACTTGGTTTTGCTCCTGTGTGCTATCTATACAAATCTCAATTATATTGATCTAAAAATTATAGAATCGAGATTAGTAGAAAGGAGGTGATTTTGCCGCGCGGATGGCGGGGGAGGTTTCTTATTTGAGCAATGCTACATCCACGTAATGGTTTACGTAAAGTTACGAACTGATGTGATGTGGGACTATTTGATTGCATTAAAGGAGAGGATTAGGCCCACCCCACCTAAAAATCAGGGGGGGGGGGATATATAGATTAGATGCAAAGTATACGTAGCAGCTACGTAGCCCTTTGTAAGTCTAGGATTAGGCTTCTTATTTTCGGAGGACGTTGTCCTGGCGGTTTGCTAACATGCGGTCCCACGTGTCAGTGCTTTACCAAGCCGATCCGCGTCCCACATGAGGCAGAACAACGGCAGAAGCAACACGTGGTTAAGTTGAAGAAGATGAGGGAGAAGCGGATTCAGCAACGAGTGAAATGATGGTTGCTTCGTCCCTCCAACTTAACTGCGGGAAAGGTGCGGCTTTGTGATTTGACGCCTCATTGCTCATTACTACGCCGACGCAATTACTGGGGTGCTTCACCCCAGCTGCTCTGCACTGTATTCCGGTATGGCACGTGGACCCGGTAGCTTGATGTCCCACATGTCGGCGAAAGGGACTAGAAGATTTATGAAAGCGAGCGCTCCACTCTTACGATGGAGGAGTAGACGACACGGCGGCCCAGTGAACTGTCACTTGTACTGTATAGTACTAGTATAGTTTTGTTGTTTCGCACGATCCATCGATACAAACCCGATTAAACAGGAAAGGGCGGGATTTTCCCGCGCGGTAGATGATACTGGCCATACATTTCAAAGGCAATTTTAATGTATGCAAACTGAATAATTATAAGTAACAATATGATATCTAGTAAAACTAAAAACACATATGATTTATTGTGTAAGAGTGTAGTAGTAGTAGTGCTGTATTGCATAGTTGTTAGACGTAACATGCGAGAACGTGTAAAGATGTAGTTTTGGAGGGCCTACAGAGAGAAAAGCGTAATACGGTCACCGAACTTCAGAATAAGGTGATTACGGTCACTATATACGTTTTGCGGTGATTATACGGTCACTTGCTCACAGCTCAGCATCGGATTGCACTCTGTTGACCGGCCAAATAGACTGCGTGGCGCCATGTTGACTAGTTAAATTGACCACGTTCGTTGTGGGTCCCACCTGTCAGTTCGCATAGGCAAAAGGTCAGATAAACACAAATTTATGCGGGCGCGACAAGGCTCCAACCTGTGCGCGGGAATCACCTGGTTGTGTATGTGTCTGTCAGGGCCTGATGTTTGCGCATGCACGTGTAGGTTGAGCACTTGAGCGTGAGAGTGTGTTGGTCGTGTGGTGTACTGGTGTGTGCATGCATGCGTGCGTGTGTGCGTGTCAGTGTTGCGTACGTGCGTGTGAGTGTTGCGTGCGTTCGTGGCTGCGTGTGTACGTGTGAGTGTTGCGTGCGTGCGTGGGTGCATGCGTTTGTGTGAGTGTTGCGTGGATGCAGTTCGTGTGCATGCGTGCGTGTGTGTATAATCACCACACGAGCTCCTGTGTGTTAAAACAGACGGCTCAGCATACCAATACAAGGCCACCTTGTCCGTTGTGCCCGCACGGTGGGCGGGGGGAGTTTGGCGCATGGTCGGTTTCTCCAAGTGCAGTTCCACGTGGCAGTGAAGAGGCAAGCCGAAGCGCGTTCCGTTTGCGTGAGCCGTGTGCAGGACCGAACGTGTGTGGGGTGCAATGTGACCGCGACAGGAGTGTTGTGAGCGTACCGCATTTTTTCCTTTTAAACTAGGTGCTTCGACCCCTCAAAAAAAAGTCTGTTGCTTCGCGTGATCCATCGATACTACTACTAGTAATCCGGTAATCCCAACTAAAACGGCGCGGCCGGGTCTTTTCCTGTGCGATATGCTGGGAGGTTGGCTTAGTTGGGTTTTCTAGGACGAGTAATGCTACACCTACGTAATCCCAGTTACGTAATTAACGTAATGTGAAACGTGTGAGCTATTGATTGTAGATTGGGGGAAGGGAGGGGCCCACCACCATGAAAATCAGGGGAGGAGAGAGAGAGGCAATTTACGTTAACCCTTTCGTAGGTTCCTGTAGATGTAGAAAGATGTGTCTGATCCTGCAATATAGGCCATCCGATCTATATCTAACGGATAGGAAGGAAACTATGACAATTTACCCGCACTCTTCTCCACATTTGCAAATAAGGCTTTCCCTCGTTCATCCTTTTCTCCCACAAGATCTTGATCTTCCGTGCAACGCACGGGCATCTTGCTAGTACTTCTACAATTTGTATATTATTGTGAAAGTTCATATACACCGGCCGAGATTAATTCAAACACGGCAGATTTTCATTACATTTCGAACTTCTATAGGGCAAAAAAATAAAAGAAACCCAACCCTAAACCTATTCTACGGCGGCGACCGACGTCCTCCATCTGTGATCTCCATGTATGGGGGCGGGGTTCAAGACCCGTGAAGTGAAGGTGCGGTCTCCGGCGAGGAAAAGTAGAACACGGGAGATGGACCGGCCAGTTGGCACACCATGCCCTGCCGCCTCCCATGCCCTACTCATCCTCGGAGGAGTCCCTGACCTCGGCGGTGCCGGACGTTGGACGTCGGCAAGTAGGGCGCATGGCTAACGGTGCTCCCGTCATCGGCCGCCAGCGTGGCTACCGATTGTGCAGTGACTTGAGCGAGGGCGGCGACCTCGAGCTCCATCCCCGAAGACAGGCTCTCCCGCAGAGCGTTCGCGCTTGCGGTCATGGCGGATGTGGTTCTAGGTAGGAGGACGATGCGCTATGGTGTGAAGGTTAGCTGGGCGTTGCCGCTTTAAGTAGCGCATTCCGGTGAGGCCAAGCGTCCGGGTGCGTCATTAAGTCGCCGGAGTTGTTCCTCGGGCACCGAGCCTCTTAATGACGACATACGAACGGACAACATGAATGCGGCCAGCTGGCGCCGGCTAGGAACGCACCGCGCGATGGCGCGAGGGACGAGGGTTTTGGTGTGCCAGGGTAGTCAGCTGTGGTCGTGGCAACATTGGAGATGCCCTTTGCTCACATGCGATCCCCGCATGTCATTGAAATAGGAAGACGACCCGGCATGGTCTCAGCTCCAGAGGATGCAGTTGGACGCGCTACACCACTCCACGGATGCGTCGCGGCGCCCCGTGCATCCTCGACAAGCCGGGTGTTGGGGTGTGTTTGGATTGTGGCCAAAGTGCACCTTGCCAAAATTTTGGTCATGACCAAAAGATTGGTCTTTGTTGGGATGGTTGCCATTTTTTTAGCATGCCAATGAACTCTAGCCAACTCTAGTTCATTTTTCTTGCCAATGTCGGCCAAATCATGGGCAACCAATACGTCAACCAAAATTTTGGTCATGACCCAAAGATTGGTCTTTGTTTGGATGGTTGCCATTTCTTTGGCATGCCAATGAACTCTAGCCAACTCAAGTTCATTTTTCTTGCCAATGTCGGCCAAATCATGGGCAACCAATACCTCAACCAAAATTTTGGCTACCCAATGCTTTGATGGGGCAACCTTGGGCACAAACCAAACATACCGTTGGTCGTGCCACAGCACTAACGCCACCCTCGGCAAACTAAAACCGACTGTGTCTAGCGACGATATGAGCGTGTCGCTCAACGCGGTCGCCGTGTCCAAGGCGGTGCTGGAGCTGCGCCCCGTTGTTGGCCCCAACGACCCACATGAACGGTTGTCGGTGGTGAGGAGGTCGTGGGCCAGCTCCTCCATTGGACTAGTCTGCGGTACGTCGTCCCGACGGGCGTGCCCCACATGTCTGTTTCCCTGTTTTTCCGGCCATATTCGAGCGTCAGTGCTCCGCGTTGCGCATTAGGCCTTTCACTATGTAGGCCAAGCAAGAAAACTTATTTTTTATTTGAGCCGTTCAAGTATAATCATGTGGCATTTGCTTATTTCTCATTCCTCTCCAACCCTCTTCTCCATCGATCATGTCGCCCTCCAGTCGAGTCCATCCTCCTGCATGCCTCATTTGAACATTCCGCCGAGTATCATTCGCATGTACCCACCCTAGTCCTCTTTCAATAGATCTCCGGACCCCGAGATGAAATCGAGAGGGAACGAGTGGGGGCACGTGATACCTAAGGCGGATTCAAAATTTTGAACCGGTGATCATAGCATCCGCAAATCATATATAAAGGGTATTCAATGTTCGTTTCGTTTTAAAAGAGTAGTTTACATATAAGTTTTATGTGTAGTCAAAGTATAGCTACTTTGATGAAAAAAAGGTATCAACATTCAACAACGCCCAATCAATATTGTTAGATTCATACGTACTCCTAGATTTGTACTCGAGATGGTTTCCAATTTGACTATTGACAAGATTAATAGTACATGAGATGTATAATGTGAAAATTATATCATTGGAAACTCCTTTCACATACGAATTTGACCGTATGCTTTGTGTAAGTTGCATGTCATATATTATTACTCTAACATTTGGTCAAAGTTAGCCTCGAAAAACGCATTAGACCCTGTATGCTTTGTGTAAGTTGCATGTCATATATTATTACTCTAACATTTGTGTAAGTTGCATGTCATATATTATTACTCTAACATTTGGTCAAAGTAGTATAGTGGAAGTGGATCCTCTGACGTAGGTATCCCTGCCTTACCCTCCCTTTCGGTCACTTACTGGCGGACCACATGCTTGCTAGGCCCCGCATGTCAGTTACTCAATGGGTTCGGCCACGTCAGGGGATCCTCATCCGTAGTATACTCCCTCTATTTTTATTAACTCCGCATAAAATGGAGGGAGTGGTGGTATAATAAATGACGCGGGCGGGGGAGGGGGAGGGACGTCGGTTTGCCCTCAACTGCGGTCCCACAAGCGAGCGAAAACGCAAGAAGAAGCACGTTCCACTCGGTGAGCGACGTGAAGGATCCAGCGTGCCGGGCTGCAACGCGAACGTGACAAGAGAGATGTACAATCAAAACCGATTGATCGGTCGTCACCGGAACCACTATTCACACCAGAACCTTCGCTGCTCGGCCTACGCCAGCCACTGCCCTAAAACCACACCAAATCTCCAGCCCATTCCCCCACCTTTCGGTCCCCTAGCCCGCATCAAGCGTCCCCTAATTCGCCGGAAAGCCATGGTGCGCCGCAAGATCACTTAATACTAGATGCTGACGCCGGAGCACCGCTCAGAAATCGCGGCGGCGGTCGGTGCCACAGACCTCCGTTCCCAAGCTCGCTTTGCGGCGGGCCAATCCCCGAGTTCTCTGGAGCCAAGCTACGAGGAGGAGGAAGCCGATCCCATGTTCATGGCGGAGGTCGCGGCGCAGAAGGCCCCTGATGGGTATGAGACAATGGACGTCGACTTCATGCCGGCGTCCGAGTCCCGCATGGTGCAGGCGGATCAGCGGTTCAACATGGCGATACTAAAGGAGGACCGGGCGGCAGAGGCTCAACTCGACGCGGAGCGCGCGCATGCCGCTGCCATCGAGGCTCTCCTGCAGGCGGAACCGGATGTCGTGGATGTGAATCGGGAGGCGGAGGCTCAACTTGAGGCGGAGCGCGCGCATGCCGCTGCCATCAAGGCCCTCCTGCAGGCGGAACCGGATGTCCTGGACTTGAACCGGGCGGCAGAGGCTCGACTCGACACAGAGTGTGCGGATGCCGCTCTCATCGATGCCCTCCTGCAGGCGGAACCGGACGTCCGGGAGTTGAACCGGGCGGCGGAGGCTCGACTCGACGCGGAGCACGCGGATGCCGCAACCATCGAGGCCCTCCTGCAGGCGGAACCGGACATCCTCGACTTGAACCGGGCTGTGCTCTCGTCCGTGCAGAGCGCCCGCACGCTCCGCTTGAACTAGTAGCTGGAGGCCAAGGACAACCACGGTGCGGAGACACGTGTCGGCTGCGACGGCTGGTTCGCGCCAGCAGCCAAAGATGACGAGGCCGTCTCTTTCCGCGAGCAGTGATAGTTTTTCTTTATGTTGTTGTTTTCATGGATCTTTTGCTGTGTAAAAACATATATTTGTTATGCAAGTCGCCAGACTTGGGTCAGTCTACCATTTCAGGTGGTTGGATGAATATCCTACGTCTCCTAAGCCTTCTTTCCTTCTTCCTCACCTCTTCTTCTTCCCCAACAGACCACCGCACGGGCCGTACGGATACTCCCCAACATGCGGTTGGATAAACATACTCTATGAACGAAAATTATGTGTCAGCGATAGGATGGCTGTGTTTGGTGTGTTCACATGCGACAGCACGTGTCAGTGAGGGTGCGTTCCCTTGGTTGGGTTTGCGGCGTGCAGGAGCGACTGTGTGAGGGTGCGGTGCGACCGCGGTGTGCAGGAGCGACCGTGTGAGGGTGCGGTGCGACCACGATAGCCATGCGCAAGTGTACCTCCTTCTCATTTTAAAAACTTTAGGCAAGCTTGGCAAAAATGTGTCGCGAAGTTTTGCAATGCAAGGCCTAGACCCAAACAGGATAAGTACGTACGTACTAGGAGTACTAGTGTTAAAAAAGAAAGGTTGGGTTTTCCTTCGTGGGATTTAATCGATACAAATCCTCGTTTCACGTGTCAATTAATGCGTATTTTCTTCTCCAAAGACCAAAGAGCTAACCATCTCACTCCTCATCGCTTGATTAATGCAGTGCCATGCAAACCAACCTTCTCACTTCTGCATGCATGCAGGGGATATTAATGTCCTTGGTTGCTAACCCCATCAATTTTGCCTCGATTAGTGTTAGTGGCCCTTTCCAAATTGTAATTTTGATATACTGGCCTTGTGTACAAAAAAATGGAGGTAGTAACTATATTTGACTTCCTTCCCCATTGCGGTGACATCGACGATAATTTTTTTGGTGGTTTGGCGAAGTGCGTTCGACGGAGAACACCATTGAGGGAGACCACGGTAAGTCGTTCGCAAGTGCCGCCTGCAAGCCGAGACAACCGCCTTATTTGCATCCAAGAAGTCCTTTACTAGTACTAGTAGGAGTAACTAATGCGGTGAGATGGCTTCTCGAAGAAGACGATGGAGAAGCGGAGTCAGCGAAGAGTGAAATGATGGTTGCTTCGTCCATGCTTTTGTGATTTGACGCCTCACTGCTTTGTGATTTGTGATAGAAGGGACAGGGGAGTAGACTCTGTGCTCTATACTGTAGTACTACATGCATCCAAGCATGGGAGAAAGAGGAGAGACGTTGCATTTTTCTATTCCTTCGATCAATCAATCAGGGAGCTTTGGTTCCATCTTTTTGGCTTTGGCAACACCGTCCACAATGGTTCCCACGATGCCAAAAGCTATTTTCACATTTGGCTACACATTGTGGATGCCCTTAACCGTACCACTTGGTTTTTCTCCTGTGTGCTATCTATACAAATCTCAATTATATTGATCTAAAAATTATAGAATCGAGATTAGTAGAAAGGAGGTGATTTTGCCGCACGGATGGCGGGGGAGGTTTCTTATTTAAGCAATGCTACATCCACGTAAAGGTTTACGTAAAGTTACGAACTGATGTGATGTGGGACTATTTGATTGCATTAAAGGAGAGGATTAGGCCACCCCACCTGAAAATCAGGGGGGCATATATAGATTAGATGCAAAGTATATGTAGCAGCTACGTAGCCCTTTGTAAGTCTAGAATTAGGCTTCTTATTTTCGGAGGACGTTGTCCTGGCGGTTTGCTAACATGCGGTCCCACGTGTCAGTGCTTTTCTAAGCCGATCCGCGTCCCACATGAGGCAGAACAACGGCAGAAGCAACACGTGGTTAAGTTGAAGAAGATGAGGGAGAAGCGGATTCAGCAACGAGTGAAATGATGGTTGCTTCGTCCCTCCAACTTAACTGCGGGAAAGGTACAGCTTTGTGATTTGACGCCTCATTGCTCATTACTACGCCGGCGCCATTACTGGGGTGCTTCACCCCAGCTGCTCTGCACTGTATTCCGGCCCAGTGAACTGTCACTTGTACTGTATAGTACTAGTATAGTTTTGTTGTTTCGCACGATCCATCGATACAAACAGATGGCTCAGCATACCAATACAAGGCCACCTTGTCCGGTGTGCCCGCGGTCATGACTTCGAACCACCGTCCAAATATTTTTTTGTCGTGTGTTTTCATTCTTACTAGAAAGATGCCCGTGCGTTGCACGTAACATCAAGATGCATTTGTATGACTTGTTTATCTTGTGAGAGAAAAGGATGAATGAGGGAAGACCTTATTTGCAAATGTGGAGAGGTGTGTGGGTGCCTTTTTGCAAAATTCCCATAGTTTCTTTCCTATCCGTTAGATATAAATCGGACGGCCTATATTGCAAGATGGCAGGCACACCATCATCACCAACTCTGTTTTTTATAAGAGTGTATTTTATGTATTTTATAAGAGTGTAGATGTAGAGTAGATACAAGTCGACAGGTGGGCAAGATGGTAGTGAGATAATGTGATGCAACACTAGAGGTGCCACGTGGAGCGTTTAACAGGTCAACTAGTCATGTCATGAGCAAATACAGAGTTGTACGGTGAGCCCGTGACAGCATAATAACCACTAAACATAAATGGTGACCGTAATGAGTGGATTTTGAAGTCCAATGTACGTATCGTGCTTTCACTTCAAATACAATGATCGTCATTGCATATATCGCGAGAGAAAGATGAAACATGCATGAATTTTCTAGGGGCTTACTTTTAGAGGACCTGGAGATAGTTTTGTGTGCATACATGAAAGGGGCGTACAGGGGGGGTATGCGATGGAGAGAGAGAGAGATGCTCTTCGTTTCTCTTTATTATGACTAACTTTGTATATAGTATAAAAATATACAAATTCACAGTGCGGAATAAATATCATTGTGGGCACCATGCAATGCAAATTAGCATTCGTACTCCTCCATATAACTTTGTAATTTTGTATATATGTAGAAACTCTAAAATAATTTTTTGGCCACACTTTATTCAAAAGGAATGTTGTATGCGAAATAAACGTGAAGAGAGGGCTTTTTAGATCAATGGGGTACGTGATGTAACATGTGTGAATGTGTAGTGGATGCATTTGGCGGGGCCTAGAGAGGTATGTGTGTGTATTACGTATTCGAGATAGGCATGGATAGAGGGGCCGACGGGGGGGGGGGTGGCGTGGGAGAGATAGCACGAGAAATGAGAGTGGTCTAGAGAGAGACGAATATGACGTCACCACAAGAGATTCCATTCCCTTGAGTGTGTATATGCAAGGGGGGAGGGAATAGAGGCACCAGGAGAAATTTTCTGTGTGTGTGGTGTTTGTATTAGTATGTGTGGGTGTGAGAAGATAATGAGACGTGGGGGCAGAGGGTGTGTCACCGCGTGAGGTCCGGTGGGTCGAGGTGAGGCCCTTCGTTCTGTTTCGTCCTGCGCCACATTGGTCGGCCCGTGACGCATTTAGGAAGACCCATGGATGACTAGTCGTACAAGACAAAGATAGCAGAATTGTGAAGGACTCTGTGTCCACTGACAAAGCCGGCTAGGATATGTAACCCTAGGTTCTCGGACTAAGGTAACCCCTTTATCTCTGATATTACTATTCATCTAACCTAACTTTAAGGGGCATCCTACAGAATGCTCTGCTAGAATCATACTCGTCGATTAGGAAGAGAGGTGTGAGACAATGTGTGAGAGACAGGCGTAAAGATAATGTGCGTACATGAGACACGTAGGCAGGTCCATGTATATAGAATGGGTCGATGAGGATTGTGCGTGTGTATGTTTGCGAGAGGAAGAGTGCTTGTGATAAAGGTTAGTGAAAACAGTTGTAAATGGTTACGACAGGGAGGGAGGGTTATATCTAGAGCATGTGTGCAAGAAAGACACCTCGGGAGAGAGTGTGTGAGCATGTGTGAGAGACCACCGATGGAGAGTGAAACTACACGTAAAAGACTGCTCTACACATTGATTAAAGATATAAGTTGTATCCAAATATTAGGATGGGATCATGATATTTGCAATTCGCGTAAGGAGCGGTCATTGATCCATCAGACATCTAGATTCTATCGAATTTGAGCATGTCTATGTTATTATTCGACACAATTGATCCACATAGTTAGTATTTTGAACTCCAGACAATGCATCGCTTTAGCAATCGAATATAAACGTGAGTATAGTTCATGTTGTGTGTGTAAAGCACATTATACATATGAAAGTTACACAATGGACATTATAAATAGCTACTACCTATGAACTAGCATACATTTGAATTCAACTTAAGGTGGTTCAAAAAAATCGAATTCAACATGAAGTCCATTCAATTATTTGAATTTGATATCATGGCATTTGTAAACCATACCTAAATTATGGGGGCACCAATCTTTGCTCTGATTTTGTACATAATAGCATATGTAGTCGTGTACAAAATTGATTCTAATTTAGCTCCTCCATTCCAAAATAATCGTAGTTATAGGATTTTCAAGTGTCAAAATTTCAAAAAGAAGCGGATAATTTAATGAGGTTTTCAAACATACAAGGTCAAATATAACGTTGTATATTTAGGTCAATCCTCATAGTTCAAGAGTACTCTAAACGTGAATGCTTGTGTTTCAAAATTTCAAACAAAGCGCCAAAAGAGCCTCTACTCGCTCGAAACCACGTGAGACGAATGTTTGGTAGTACAAGGAAATTACTTTTCTAATAACTCCGACCCGTGAAACCTACCGGCCCGACGTCCAAAGGTCTTAACCGGGGTAGGTTTGTAGCTTCATCTAGATGCCATGCAACCGCATCCGAAAAACATTCATACACAATGTCCGCCTAAGAACACATGCGCGCGGCTGAAATCGCTCCCGCCCACTATTTGGGACACCTGGGATTACCATCCTACCCCCGACCCGCAGTAGGTCCGAAATTTAAGAGGGGGGGAAACTTTGTACTTTCCCCAAATTTCAAACAAGCGCGTCCCATCTTCTGTTCAAAAAAGCTAAAAACAAGCGCGTCCCAGACCCAAACATGGTTCCCCCCACCCGTCCGATTCCCCATTCGTACTCCGTGGGCGCCAAAACTACCTCTCCACCAGCCGCAAAACCCCGGCGTCCTCCGTCCGCCACCCCATCCCACCCATCAACCGCCGCCCTCCTCCATCACGCCGCAGCCGATACCCCGACGTCGTCGTCCACCGCAACATCAACCGCTACGCCCTCCACGGTAGTTGAAGCCGAGGCCGAGCCGTCCGTACCCGAGCCAGTTCAACCACGCCGTCCTGCGCCTCACCGCTGCCGCTCCAACTTCGCCACCCTCCACCGCACCGAAGTTGTTCCTGCTACGCCGTCCTTCGCCGCCTCGGATCTGCTTCCCCTCCGCCGACATACGGCCACAGCAACACAGTCAACAATTTGGCCACAGCAACACATCGGTTTCCCTGGTAAAAAGAAGAAAATCGGCGCGACTTGTGGAGGTGACCACACTGGCAACCGAAAAAGGTACTCCTCTTCCCTTAGTCGTGCAAATCTTACGTCTCTGCTTGCACGGTATTCATCCCACAGAAGACACTAGTTGACCACTTCTTCTTGATACTAGATGTTCCTAGTAACTCGCGATGCACAAGGTTTCTCCTCATATACTATTTCACCTTAGCTAGAGGTCCGTCGCCCCCCTGAATTTCAATTTTTGGCCAGTTGATTCCCAATTAACGGAAGCATTCCCCGGCGTAACAGGCGCTAGTATGCCTATTACACCGGGGAAGCAGCGCCTTGGTGTTTATCTTAGGGGCGTGTGCGGCCTAGAGCTACTAGCACCCGATCTGGAGGTCGGCCGGGATTAAAGGGATGGCCTGGGGGCGCTGCCAAGCACGGCGGTGGTGTGAGGTCGATGGGAGGGCGGGGCGGCGGAGGCAGGGGTCTGCGCCGGTGGTCGCTGGCGGTTCGAGAAAGATCATCAACAGTGACTGGCGGGAGGTAGACGAAGGCCATCTGCCCGTTCCTTATAGATCGGATGGTTCATTAAAAAAATCGACTGGCCTATTTATTTTCAGTCGACTGTTATCTTAGATATGACCATGTGTGGTGGTGTGCTGGATGAGTACCTGCATTTCCTGTGCTCATATATTACAAAATCATACGGAGTAGAATCTAGTTTTGTTTGCCATGCAATGTTGTAGATCTATCATATGTCTCCTGTCATTTATTTTTCAGCCACCTGCTATCTGCTACTTTTACAGTGCACTAGTTCTGCACACACTTCACCCTTACTCTCACTGTTGTGTTTTTATGCAAGGGTATTTCAGACTCTGCTGCCATGAGAGAAGCCAAAAAGAAAAGAGAGAAGTCGCTCCAGTTTGTTGTGCGGCTAGGCAAGACACGTTTCAACGCTTTAAAGGATGTAGTGTCAGCAGATGGAGACGGGGAACGTAGCTCTGGAGTTGATGACCTCGCTTGCAATGAACCACCATCCCAGGTGCTTGCTTTAACTTCGCGGTGTCATATGTGGTTGCATGTTCCATATGGTGTCTAGCTTGCATTCGAAAGGCCGAAGTCGGTAAGATAAGGAAAGATATTTTTTTACATGAACCACCATCCCGTGAGCACCAGAAGACAAATAGCTAGTCAGGGCACTGGCTGAGCCAGTGACAAGCCCAGCAAAGATAGGCATCACCTGGAAGCCAACTAAAAAGCTGTGATGGTGGCGAAGCATCCCGCCTCCCACCAGGCTATCAGGTCCTAGATGATCATGCTCACCACTCCAGCCGGATGTCTAGCTTGTATTGCTTCCAATTTGGTTAAATTGCATCTGCTTAGCTTACACATTATACCTTTGAATATGACATGCCTTTCTGTTTTTGGTGCATACTAGTACATCTGTGTATTAACCATGTTCTTACTTCAAACTAATGTTCTTGTGTATCCCTCATCAATCACTTATGACGAGGTAGGCACGCAAGGGGACTACTCCTCATTTAAAGAATGCAGCATCAGCCTCCCGACATGATTCTCAAGAAACAGAAATGCTACATGAAGATAGTGAACGTAGCTCTGTAGTTGATTACAGCATTTCCCCTACACTAGCATCGCAGGTGCTTGGTCTAACTTGGCAGCATGATATGTGGTTGCATGTTGCATATGGTGTCTAGATTGTAATTCTTCCAATATGGTTAAACTGCATGTGCTAGTCTGCTTAGCTTATACATTATACCTGTTAATGTGACATGCCTTCCTGTATTTAGTACATAGTACATCTGTCTATTAAGCATGTCCTTACATAAAACTATTGTTTTTTGTATCCCGCATCAATCAACATGACGAGACACCTTTAGTATATGCAGTGCGATATTAGTTGCATCTTTCATATGATTTATAGCATGCGCTGCTTCTAATTTGTTGAAATTCCATTTATGATGGGACGCTTTTAACTTGGCAGAGTCATATTGGTTGCATCTTTTCATGTGGTGTCTGGCTTGCATTGCTTCTTATTTGCTGGAATGGTTTCTGCTTAGATTACACAAACAGTTGTGAACACGCCATGCCGTCCTGTTTTTCGCACATATTCCATCCTAGTATCATGTGTTTGCCTTACATCAAAGTAGTGATTGTCAGTATCATGCATGAATGAGTTCTGAAGAGAGAATTTTATTGCTTTTTCTTGTCGGTTTTACTTGACAATTCAAAATCAATAAAGCGGAAGGAAGTTAGCAAGGCAACGGATAAAGGTGCTCCTTCCGAACGGAGGGCCTCTACAGTTTCTAGTCCTCCACACCCCCAAGATGATTTCCAAGACAACACATGCATAGACACTCAACAAAGCTGTGTTTATGATGAGCACGTCTCCCCTAGTGCAGCATCATCGGTGCTCCCTCTAACTTGGCACTGTAATATGTGGTTTCATGTTATGTGTGATGTCTAGCTTGTATTGCTTCTAATTTGGTTGAATTCCATTTGCTTACTTTACACATTATACTTGAATAAGACACGTGTTCCTGTTTCTAGAACATACAATATCTGTCTATCACACCATGTTCTTACATCAAATTACTACTGTTGTGTAACCTGCAACAATCACTTATCATAAGACACGTTTGACTTCGGAGTGTGATATAGGTTACATCTCACATTCTTTTCTAGCTTGTACTACTAATTTGTTGAAATGGCACTTATGACGAGACAGTTTTAACTTGGTAGAGTGATATTCGTTGCATCTTTCATATGGTGTGTAGCTTTCATTGCTTCTAATTTGTTGAAATGCCTTCTCCTTAGTTTACACATCATAAGCTGTGAATATGCAATGCTGTGAATATGCAATGGCACTAATGACGAGAGACCTCTAACATGGTAGTGTGATGTTGTTTGCATCTTGCATATGATTTATTTCTTGTACTACTTCACATTTGTTTAAACGCCATTTATGATGAGACACTGTTAACTTGGCAGAGTAATATTTGTAGCATCTTTCATATGGTGTCTACCTTCCATTGCATTGCTTCTAATTTGGTGAAATTTCTTCTTCTTAGTTTACACATCATAGTTCTGGTTATCTCTTCCGTCCTGTTTTTCATACATATTACATCCTCCTATCATGTGGTTGTCTAACATCAAAGTTCAGTTCGTCTGCATCACGCATCAATTTGTTCTGAAGAACTAAATTGTTATTCGTTTTTCTTGTCGGCTTGACTTAACATGGCACAGAGAAAGAGGAAGAAACAGAGAATGGCAGGGAATGAGAAGCGGATGAATCCTGCAGATTCTGCTGGTACTGATGGTGCAATAGAAGGTCAAAGTCCAGCAGAAAATTCTACAAACACGGCATCCCATGCTACACGAGTTGCAAAAAAAGACAAACAGAAACAAATAGCTGCCACCAAACAAGCATAGACAGCCCTTGTTCTTGCAACACCTACCATAGTACTACCAGCTGCACGACGTACTCGTGCGTCAACTGAGCTAACAGCACGTTCCCAAGCTTCCTTGCCACCTGACACTACTTACCAAGTACTCTTGACACAAGACAAGTTGGCAATATCAGATGAACCTTGTGAGCTTCAACAATAAAAAGGTAGTTGCTGGAGTCAAGTTACAGTTGCATGCTTCTTTATATGTAGTCTCATAGTTTGATGTACACTAACACTTCCTATGTTTGTTGTTGGACTAGCACCTAGGAGCAAGAGGAAACAAACATCAGGGATAATGCTCGATAGGTTAACTAAATCTAGAGGAGGAAGGATGGAGATCCGTTTTGAGGCAGGTTTAAAAAGGCCATGTGATGCTATAGAGTCAGCCAAGTTAGTATCAGAGGCAGCGGTTGCTGTTAGGTGTCATGTACGTATCCTCCCAACATTGATTCAGTACAGGAATGACAAAGACGAAACCCAGTTCAACATCTTCCTCGACCATTTATCTGTAAGTAGGGTTATGTATGGAAACTAGTAACATCGTCTTGCTCTGTCCAATACTTTCTAGGTTGCTGATAATGAGACTCCCATAATTTTCAACAGATGATGTTCAAGTTGGATAGCCAAGATGATGCAACCAGACAAGATTGCACCCATGTTTTCAAGTCTGCTCTGCGATAGTATCGGTATAACTTGAGGAAAACTCACTTTGAAGGCAAGGCTGACAGTGAACTTGCCCAAACATCTCCAGTGGAAAATATATCTGATGAAGACTGGAGAGGCCTCGTTAAACACTGGTCCGATCCGAAGTATCAGGTACATTATATATATGTCATCAGATCACATGTTGAAGTCCTATTTATGCATGTGCCACACAAATCTATCTTCTTGTAGGTGAACTGTTCAAAGAACAAGGCCAACCGTATGAAAGTGAAATTCCAACAGACGACAGGATCTCGTGGCTATATTGCACACTGCGAGGCTCTTGTAATTAGCTGCTGTTTCACACTTTTCGCTGTACCATATTATCAGATCTATATTGACTTGTTCCAAATGCAGAGGAAAGCCCGCAAGGACCAAAAAGTACCTGAACCAAATGATGTGGGAAACTTCAAGGACTGTCACACCAGCAAGAAGAAGGGCATGACTACACCAGTCAAAGCCGCTGTTGTAAGTCCTTAATCCTCATCCCTTTTAACTACTACTTACTCTGACTTGTGCCTTGAACTGCATGGTTTGCAGCCAATGTCTATTACTCTTTTCAATTTTAGACAAAATTGTCTTAGCGTATCATTGAACCTTACAAGGTTTAAAAGAGAGGAGTGATGTTCCTTTGATCTTGACCCGTAATCTAGTTCCGTGCTGGACTTGCCCACACAACGTTACAATTGCCTGTTTGTCTGTTCTCAGTTGTTTTGTGATATGAATGACGTCATACTATTCTTACCATATTATAAACTTCGTCTCTTCATCCTTAGCCCTCAATACAATGTGAAGAAATAGACAATACATTAGCGATGGTACATGGTCATATGTTTGGAACCTGGTTTTATTATGTACTTTGCAATAAAATACAACTAATATTTTACATGGGTTCACCAGAATAAGTTCTGTATATAGACCAAAGCTATTTTGTTTGGTTTTGCTGCCTCCTTAATATCTTCTGTTCTGGTACTACTAATGTAAAACCTCAACTTTTCAGCGAGCTATGGAAAAAATGGTGGAACCGCCACCTTCTGAAGGTGGCGAGGCAACTATAACCGCAATGTCAGCTCTTGCTGCACTGGGTCAGTACCTGTCCACTAACAGTGCCAAAAGCACGTTCCTGCGTAATACTGGGTTGGTTGTTAAGGCAATACCGTCCAAACTGCCTCATGATCAAGATATGCAAGCTCAAAGCAATGTTGTATCTATGCTCCAGACACAAGTCCATTCCCTAACAGAGACCCTTTGTGAAACAAGGAGAAACATTGCTCAATGTCGTCAAGATATGCATGGTTTTGAAACCAGACTATCAGACATTTGCTATGTTGTTCAGGAGCCTAGGGGAAATGAAGGCGAGGGTTAGGGTGCTCCATCGGACAATACAACATGAAAACGTAACAATCAGGTCAAATGAACTGAGCTTCTGAACGTCTGGTGGTGCATTTTATCTGCTAGACTGTTAAGTTTTATGCCAACCTTCCTTTTGGTGCGATACAAAATTTATTCTTAACGTGTAGCCACCGGCTGAAGAAAACAGCAAGCCATTTTTTTATAGTGTAGGGTGTTCCCTATATTTGCACTGGTGGCGATCTTTGATGCCGAGTGGATGTAATCTGTGCAATCGCCTTAATATCCTAGCGTTAGTTTCGGCCTTATTTATTTCCTAGTCTTCTTTTTCCCTGGTTTGCTAGTGGCCGCAACTACCATGGGCCATATACGGGCCGTAGGATCCATTGGTCTCCTACGGGCCGTCGATAAATGGGCATGTAATCGGTGGGCCTCGGGCCATCGGATAAATGGGTCTACATGGGCCGTAATCGGGCGTAATTGGTATCGGCCCAGCATGGTAACCGGCCGTTAATAGGCCGTAGGACAGCAAAGGCTTAATTCTGTCACAAGCATAACGGGTCATTAATGGGAAAGAATATAGGACGGGCTGGAAACGGCGCAACGGGTTAACAGGCCAGAAACGGGCCGAATCTTGCCATGGGCCGAATTTGGCCCATTAGGGTAACAGGCCAGTAACGGGCCGACTCTTGTCATGGGCCGAATTTGGCCCATTAGGGGGACAGGCCAGTAATGGGTCGGAAGTAATCGAGGGCCGAAAAGGAGCCCAAGAACGTATGGGCCGTCAATAGGCTGAAAGCTAACACGGGCTGTAAACGGCCCATGGAAATCACGGGCCGTTAACGGGTATAAAGAAAATTACTGTTCATTATGAGCTAGAGTCACCGTGGGCCTGTAAAGGGCCGAAAGATACGAAGGCCTCATATGGGCCGAAAGACGTCGTGGGCCATACATGGGACGAAAGTGAAATGGGCTGGTGTTATATTCGATGGCCCACATGACGTTGTTGGGCCGATTTCCTTTAGGGCCTAACGGGTCGTGAGTTAACGGACCGTAAAATGGGCTATTTGCGAAGAGACCGTTACCAAGCTTTTCATGGGCCAGCCCGTTAACTTTTGACCAAGTCAAACGGGCCGACTTTGTAAGCTAAATGGGCCAGTGGTGGGCCGTGGCACGTGTCAACATATCATAGGCGCCTATCTGACCCACTGACGAGCTGACACGTGTTTCGTCCGGCCAATAAGAATTTTACACGTGGAAATTTCCCATTGGTCGGGGCTGTTAACGGGTTATCGGATCCAAAACCCGACCCGATAGCTTAACGGCGTTCCGTTACGGTGGATGCAACGTGTCAGTCACCCTTGACGAAAGCACTTCTGTGCCGCGCGATTTATCGTCATGGAAGTGGACACTAGTAGAAAACAGGGCTATGGTCCAGGCCGGCTCAGCCCATTAGTCCCGGTTCAGTGTAGAACCGGGACTAATGTGGGCATTGGTCCCGGTTCGTGAGCCCAGGGGGCCAGCCGGGCCACGTGGGCCATTGGTCCCGGTTCGTCTGGACCTTTTGGTCCCGGTTGGTGGGACGAACCGGGACCAATGGGCCTCGCTCCTGGCCCACCACCATTGGTCCCGGTTGTTGGCATGAACCGGGACCAAAGGCTCCCCTTTAGTCCCGGTTCTTGCCACAAACCGGGACCAATGAGGTTCCTATATATACCCTCGCCCGCGAGCAGAGCACTTCAGTGCTATATTTTTCTCTGGCCGGCGAGGGGAGGGGTTTGTGGTGCTGTAGCTCACCTCCTATGCACATGAGGTGTTCGATGGAATGACCGAGCCACACTACTTAAACTTTCTCCTTCTCGAAGCTCGACCTCCAAGCTCCATTTTCCTTGAGATTTGTCTAGATTTAGCGGTCCGTCACGCCCCGTCCCCGTCTTCACCGCCGTCGATCACCCGCGCTGATCTCATCACCGACACCACCGTGGTGAGCCTCTTGTTCTTATCTTCTTTCTGAAAGGAAAAATATTCTTACTTGTCTGTTTAGATAGATACTTGTATCATTTTCTTACATTTATTATTGCATCTTATATAGTGCGATGGTTTTGGTATCCGCCCCCGTCGGCCCTCGTCCTGTCTATGATTCGGATTTGGTATGTATATTATCTTCATAACTATTGGTTCATTTATTGTTTATGAAAATTATGCCGACCAATGTGACATAGATTTTATTTATCTAGGATGTATGTGAATCGGAAATGCCAACCGACCCTATTGTCGAGAGGTTAAATTTAGTTGAAGAAGAAAACAATTTGTTGAAGGAAAAAATAAAAAAAATTGAGGAGGAGAAGTTGATATTGGAGTTGCATGTTGCGGATGTCGTCGATGATCACAAGATCAAGATGGATGCAATGCGCTTGAAGATTAGAAAGATTAGAAAATATGCCATTCATACCGAGGCTTGGTATCATTATGCCGTTGGATCAATTGTTACCTTGGTTGCGATTATGATCGCATTTGTTTTCGCATTGAAATGTTTTACATAGTTTCAATGTATGGTTTAATTAATTAGATGCTCTGGAGAGCTATATGTTGTTAGATGACAACTATGTATGCACTTTGGTTTTAATGTGATGATGAACTTCTATTAATTTGGACACTTAATTATATATAATGCACGCAGATGAACCGGCAATGGATGTACGGTGACAGACACACCTGCGGGTACATTAAGGGCGTGCATGAGTTTCTCGATGCGGCTGAGGCAAACAAGCAGAATGGTTTTATGTGTTGTCCATGCACTGAATGTGGGAATACGAGGTCTTACTCTAACCGGAAAATCCTTCACTCCCACCTGCTTTACAAGGGTTTCATGCCACACTATAATGTTTGGACGAGGCACGGAGAAATAGGGGTTATGATGGAAGACGGCGAAGAAGAAGAGTACGATGACAACTATGTGCCCCCTGAATACGGTGATGCTGCAACGGGGGGAGCTGATGAAGATCAAGAGGAACCAGACGATGTGCCCAATGATGTTGCCACGGGTGAAGCTGCTGAAGATCAAGAGGAACTAGACGATGTGCCCGATGATGATGATCTCCGCCGGGTCATTGTCGATGCAAGGACGCAATGCATTAGTCAAAAGGAGAAGCTGAAGTTCGATCGCATGTTAGAGGATCACAAAAAAGGGTTATACCCCAATTGCGAAGATGGCAACACAAAGCTCGGTACCGTACTGGAATTGCTGCAGTGGAAGGCAGAGAATGCTGTGGCTGACAAAGGATTTGAGAAGCTACTGAAAATATTGAAGAAGAAGCTTCCAAACGATAACGAATTGCCCGACAGTACATACGCAGCAAAGAAGGTCGTATGCCCTCTAGGATTGGAGGTGGAGAAGATACATGCATGCCCTAATGACTGCATCCTCTACCGCGGTGCATACAAGGATCTGAACGCATGCCCGGTATGCGGTGCGTTGCGGTATAAGATCAGACGAGATGATCCTGGTGATGTTGACAGCGAGCCCCTCAGGAAGAGGGTTCCTGCGAAGGTGATGTGGTATGCTCCTATAATACCACGGTTGAAACGTCTGTTCAGAAACGAAGAGCATGCCAAGTTGATGCGATGGCACAGTGAGAACCGAAAGAAAGATGGGAAGTTGAGAGCACCCGCTGACGGGTCGCAGTGGAGAAAAATCGAGAGAAAGTACTGGGATGAGTTTGCAAAGGACCCAAGGAATGTATGGTTTGCTTTAAGCGCGGATGGCATTAATCCTTTCGGGGAGCAGAAAAGCAATCACAGCACCTGGCCCGTGACTCTATGTATGTATAACCTTCCTCCTTGGATGTGCATGAAGCGGAAGTTCATTATGATACCAGTTCTCATCCAAGGCCCTAAGCAACCCGGCAACGAAATTGATGTGTAACTAAGGCCATTAGTTGAAGAACTTTTACAGCTGTGGAATGGAAACGGTGTACGTACGTGGGATGAGCACAGACAGGAGGAATTTAACCTTAAGGCGTTGCTGTTCGTGACCATCAACGATTGGCCCGCTCTCAGTAACCTTTCAGGACAGACAAACAAAGGATACCACGCATGCACGCACTGTTTAGATGACACTGAAAGTATATACCTGGACAAATGCAGGAAGAATGTGTACCTGGGCCATCGTCAATTTCTTCCGACCAACCATCAATGTCGAAAGAAAGGCAAGCATTTCAAAGGCGAGGCAGATCACCGGAAGAAGCCCGCCATGCGCACCGGTGTTCACGTGCTTGCTATGGTCAATGATTTACACTACGTAATCTTTGGAAAGGGTCCCGGTGGACTAGCTGTTCCGAATGACGCTGAGGGACACGCACCCATGTGGAAGAAGAAATCTATATTTTGGGACCTACCCTACTGGAAAGACCTAGAGGTCCGCTCCTCAATCGACGTGATGCACGTGACGAAGAACCTTTGCGTGAACCTGCTAGGCTTCTTGGGCGTGTATGGGAAGACAAAAGATACACCCGAGGCACGAGAGGACCTGCAACGTTTGCACGAAAAAGACGGCATGCCTCCGAAGCAGTATAAAGGTCCTGCCAGCTACGCTCTTACGAAAGAAGAGAAAGAAATCTTCTTTGAATGCCTGCTCAGTATGAAGGTCACGACTGGAATCTCGTCGAATATAAAGGGAATAATAAATATGCCAGAGAAAAAGTTTCAGAACCTAAAGTCTCATGACTGCCACGTGATTATGACACAACTGCTTCCGGTTGCATTGAGGGGGCTTCTACCGGAAAACGTTCGATTAGCCATTGTGAAGCTATGTGCATTCCTCAATGCAATCTCTCAGAAGGTGATCGATCCAGAAATCGTACCAAGGCTAAGGAGTGATGTGGCGCAATGTCTTGTCAGTTTCGAGCTGGTGTTCCCACCATCCTTCTTCAATATCATGACGCACGTCCTAGTTCATCTAGTCGACGAGATTGTCATCCTGGGGCCCGTATTTCTACACAATATGTTCCCTTTTGAGAGGTTCATGGGAGTCCTAAAGAAATATGTCCGTAACCGCGCTAGGCCAGAAGGAAGCATCTCCATGGGCCATCAAACAGAGGATGTTATCGGGTTTTGTGTTGACTTCATTCCTGGCCTTAACAAGATAGGTCTCCCTAAATCGCGGTATGAGGGGAGACTGACTGGAAAAGGCACTCTGGGAAGAGACTCAATAATATGCAGGGACGGATATTCTTGGTCTCAAGCACACTACACAGTTCTACAGAACTCTACCTTGGTGACCCCGTATGTCGATGAACACAAGAACAGTCTACGCTCCAAACACCCGGAGCAGTGTGACGACTGGATTACATGTGAACACATCAGGACTTTCAGCAGTTGGTTGGAAACACGTCTCAGAGGTGACAACACTGTTTGTGATGAGTTGTACTTGTTGTCCAGGGGACCATCTTTGACTGTATTGACTTACAAAGGATACGAGATAAATGGGAATACATTTTACACGATCGCCCAAGATCAAAAGAGCACCAACCAAAACAGCGGTGTCCGCTTTGATGCAGCAACCGAGAGCGGAAAGGACACATATTATGGTTACATAGTGGACATATGGGAACTTGACTACGGACCTGATTTTAAGGTCCCTTTGTTTAAGTGCAAATGGGTCAATCTGTTAGGCGGCGGGGTACAGGTAGACCCACAGTACGGAATGACAACAGTGGATCTGAAAAATCTTGGGTACACTGACGAACCGTTCGTCCTAGCCAATGATGTGGCACAGGTTATCTATGTGAAGGACATGTCTACCAAACCGAGAAAAAGAAAAGATAAGGAAGCGAATACATCATACGATGAGCCAAAGCGCCACATAGTTCTTTCAGGAAAAAGGGACATCCTGGGATTGGACGGCAAGACAGACATGTCTGAAGATTATGAAAAGTTTCATGAAATTCCTCCCTTCAATGTCAAGGCTGACCCAAGCATCCTGATAAACAATGAAGATTATCCATGGTTACGGCGCAATAAGCAAATGACACAAGCGAAGAAAAAGTGAAGACTTTCTCCCGCAATAAGCAAATGCTATGTGGGTGAAATTATGATACCATCCCAACTTTCAACTTTTTCAGAGTTCATTTGAAATGCTTTCATGTCTTATGGTTCGAAACTTTGATACTTCGAAAGTGATTGTCCATTTTGTACACGAATGAAGTCATTCATAAAGTTATTCATAAACTAGTGATTCATAAACTTAAGTAGAAATAAAAAATAAATAGCAAAGAAGAAAAAAAAATCTATTTTTATAGTAAAGTTATTCATAAACTAGTGATTCACACAAATTTTTAAAAATTCAAATTTAAACTATTTAAAATTTAAAACTAATGGCACTAACAGAAAGTTTATAATTTTTGTGACCTAAAAGCAAAAAGAAATCACTAAAAAACTGTAAGTATTTAGTTTTAAGTAGAAATAAAAAATAAATAGAAAAAAATTCTAATTTTATAGTAAAGTTATTCATAAACTAGTGATTCACACAAATTTTTAAAAATTCAAATTTAAACTATTTAAAATTTAAAACTAATGGCACTAACAGAAAGTTTATAATTTTTGTGACCTAAAAGCAAAAAGAAATCACTAAAAAACTGTAAGTATTTAGTTTTAAGTAGAAATAAAAAATAAATAGAAAAAAAATTCTAATTTTATAGTAAAGTTATTCATAAACTAGTGATTCACACAAATTTTTAAAAATTCAAATTTAAACTATTTAAAATTTAAAACTAATGGCACTAACAGAAAGTTTATAATTTTTGTGACCTAAAAGCAAAAAGAAATCACTAAAAAACTGTAAGTATTTAGTTTTAAGTAGAAATAAAAAAATAAAAAACCAAAAAAATGTAGAAATAAAAAAGAAAAAACCAAAAAAAATGCCACCTACTGGGCCTCCACGGCCTGAATACGACTAGAAACCCTACATGGGCCAGGATTCAGGCCCGCAGAAGCCCAATAGGCCCACAGGCAAAGCAGTGTCAAAATTAGGCCCATTGGCCTGCTGTTCAGAGGAGTCCAAGAGGGAGGAGGCAGCCAAACCTTATAAACTGGTGTGGGCGCGCTGTCAACAAGCGATGTGGGACTAAACTTATGGGCGCGGGGCAGCACAAGGGTATTGGTCCCGGTTGGTGGCACCAACCGGGACTAAAGGGGGCATTGGTCCCGGTTGGTGGCACCAACCGTGACCATTGCCCCCCTTTAGTCCCGGCCAATTTTTGGCAGCCCAAAGGGCAGGAAGCGGCGGCCTTTGGTCCTGGTTGGTGGCACCAACTGGGACTAAAGGGGGGCATTGGTCCCGGTTTGTGCCACGAACCGGGACCAAAGCCTTTTCTATATAAGCAGAGACTTAGCGTTTTTTCAGATTTCATCGCCAGTTCCCCGCCCCGACGACGCCGCCAGGCTACCCGAGCTCGCCCCAACGACGCCGTCGCCGTCGCCTCGCCCGTGCCCGTCGTCGCCCGCGCCCTCGCCGTCGCCCGCGCCCTCGCCGTCGCCCGGGCCCCTGCCCCGGCCCGCCCCTGCCCCGACGCGGCCGCCCCGGCCCGCCCCCGTCGCCGTCGCCCGCGCGCCGCCCCGGCCCGCCCTCGCCGTCGCCCGCGCCCCTGCCCCGACGCCATCCTCGCCGCCGACCTCTCCTTAGCTTGGTCCGGCCGCCGGCGCCATCCCTTTGCAAATTTTTGTTCATAGATGATAGAGATCAAATGATGATTTTTTTGTTCATAGATGCATGATAGATGATCAAATGATGTTTTTTTTGTTCATAGATGATCATATGATTTTTTTAGGTTATTTTCATTTGTAGAATTTTTTTATGTATCTAGGAATATTTTTGTTTATAGATGATAGATGATCAAATGATGAATATTTTTGTTCATAGATGATAGATGATCAAATGATGATTTTTTTGTTCATAGATGATAGATGATCAAATGATGTTTTTTTTGTTCATAGATGATCATATGATTTTTTTTAGGTTATTTTCATTTGTAGAAATTTTTTATGTATCTAGGAATATTTTTGTTCATAGATGATAGATGATATATATGATGATGTTTTTTTTTCATATATGCATTTTTTCATATATATGATGATGTTAGTGGAGAGGAAAAAGTAAAATAAGGAAAAGGAAAATAAGTAGAGAAAGAAGGAGAAGAAGAAGGAGAAGACGAGGAGAGGAGAAAAGGAAGAGGAGAAGAAGAAAGGAATAAAGGAGAGGAAGAAGAGGAAGTCTTCTCCTCTATTCTTTCTTTTCTTCTTTTTTCTTCTTCTTCTTCCTCTTTATTTTATCGGGAACGAGGGTTGTCGAGAGGTCGAGGAGCGGTAGAGGAGAAACCCTAAATAGAAAGTATCGTCGGTGTGAGATACATGTACCGTCGGTGTCGGACACTACACCCACATCCCACAAGTGGCGCGGGCTTCGACGCCCACGTCACTTGTGGGACGTGGATGTAGTGTCCGACACCGAAGGCCACATGTATCTCACACCCACGATACTTGCTAGCTATTTAGGGTTTCCTCTACCGAAAAGAAGAGGAGAAATAAATAAGAAGAAGAAAAAAAGAAGAAAAAGAAGAGGAGAAGAAGAAAGAAAATATAATCTATTCTATTTTCTCTTTTCTCCACTATTCCTTTCTTCTTCTCCTCTTTTTTTTTCTTCTTTTCTTCTTCTTCTTCTTCTTCTTCTTATTAGCCGGAAGTAGAGAGAGGTTTCCTAGTGTCAAAGTATTGAAGAAATCCATGCCTTCATCATTAGCCGGAAGTAACCAGGGCATGTTGGTACGAAGTTCTGCAAAGTTATTCTGGAATGGAGTCCCGGATAGAATAATCCGCTTTTTGGTACGAATTCAGCAAAGGCCTTCCAAATAGCGATATCGGAAGGCTCTTGCTGAACTTTGTACCAAAAAGCGAATTATCCTATCTGGGACTCCGTTCCAGAACAACTTTGAAGAGCTTCGTACCATCATGCACATGTTACTTTCGCTAATGATGAAGACATGGTTTTGTTTGAATCCTTTGACACTAGGCAACCTCCCAACCCCTCGGCGATCCTCTTGAACATGAGAGGAAGAAGAGGGTCGTCTAGGGGTCGAGGGTTCCAGGGTCGTCGAGGGTTCGAGGGGTCGAGGATCGCCGAGGGGTCGAGAGAGGTTTCCTAGTGTCAAAGTATTGAAGAAATCCATGCCTTCATCATTAGCCGGAAGTAACCAGGGCATGTTGGTACGAAGTTCTGCAAAGTTGTTCTGGAATGGAGTCCCGGATAGAATAATCCGCCTTTTGGTACGAATTCAGCAAAGGCCTTCCAAATAGCGATATTGGAAGGCTCTTTGCTGAACTTTGTACCAAAAAGCGAATTATCCTATCTGGGACTCCGTTCCAGAACAACTTTGAAGAGCTTCGTACCATCATGCACATGTTACTTTCGCCTAATGATGAAGACATGGTTTTGTTGAATCCTGAGACACTACGCAACCTCCCGACCCCTCGGCGATCCTATCGAACATGAGAGGAAGAAGAGGATAAAAAAAGAAGAGGAAGAAGAAAAAAAGAGGAGAAGAAAGAATAGAGGAGATCTTCTCCTCTATTCTTTCTTCTCCTCTTATTTTTCTTCTTCTTCCTCTTTTTTTTATCGGGAACGAGGGTCGTACAACCTTCTGAAAAGAACCAACACACACATCATACACATATGGCATTAGAAATACTTTACTGATATTAGACCCAGTGACATTCATATATTTCTCGGGTATAGGAATATAAACTAAGATCCATCGAGAGAGGGATCATTTTCTTGCCTATATAAATTGAGCATCAAGTCAGACCTGCAGGATCAAACTTATTTTTACTGTGGTTAGTTATTTCACCGCACTAAACAGTTTATGAAATTAAATTTCGAGGGACATAGATGTAGTGTCGTCGTTGTCGATATATACCCCCTCCCGATAGCTTACTATGATTAGGTAGCTAGTTCTACGTTTGGCACTAATATATCCATCTATCATGTTTGAATAATAATTGCCATGTTGTAAATATTTGTAGAAACTATGGACACCGCCCTAGACGAAGCAACAAAAGAAGCGTTGTTGAGGGACATAATCGCAGAAGGAAGTGATGCCATCTCGTTGTTTCTCAACGAAACCGATGGTCTGGAAGGAGAGGGTGAACAAGCTGGCTACGGTGACCTAATGCCGGTGCAAGAAGAAGAACATGAGGACGGCTCCGGTGACCGAACCGAGTCCGGCCAGGTATATATATTAGTTAAGCCTATGCTGACTAGCTGATTGATGCATTCATTGTTTTGGTATGTACACATATTAATTAAGTCTTTGTTCTTTTTTCTAGCCCTCCGGATCGAGCACAACTTCGGTAAAGAGACGAGGCCCGAAGAAAAAGTTGAGCTCGGATGAAAAGTTTGAGATCATAGCAATCGCGCCCGACGGCCAACCTATTGAACCCCTCCGGACAAAGAGCGCATTTGTTGCTCAGTGCGGGGTTCTGGTTAGGGACAAGATCCCGATAAGCATCCAGCAATGGTTTAAGCCGGCTACAGAAGACCCTGAGGTCTCTTATGTCAATGATATGCAGAAAAATGATCTTTGGACTGAGCTGAAGTCAAATTTCACCCTACCGCCTGAGGATAATCCAGAGAACCCAGTTAAAGAGAAATTAATCAAGTCTTTTGCTCTGAAGAGGATGGCAGAACTATTCAGGAGGTGGAAGAAAGAGCTGAATAAGTTTTTCGAAAATAATGAGACACCAGAATTTAAGGGCAGATATGAGAATATCAGAGATCACTGGCACGCATTTGTGGCCCACAAGACATCGGAAAAGAGTAAGAAGATGTCGGCGACAAACAAACAAAATGCTGCGAAGAAGAAGCTTCACCATCGCGCGGGGTCAGGTGGCTACCTCGTAGCCCGGCCTAAGTGGTCCAAGACTGAGAATGATCTGGTTCATAAAGGGATCGAACCAGAGACAATTAACTGGCCAGACCGTTGTCGGACTTGGTTCTTCGGGGCTGGCGGAACCTTGGACCCTGAAACAGGGAAGTGCATTTGGACGAACGAACAAATGGACATACCAGTCAGTAAGCTTAAGCAGTATATCCAAGCAGCGCAGGAAGGGACGTTCTTTGCAGACAGAGAGCACGACGAGCTCACAATGGCCCTCGGGAATCCTGCGCACCCTGGACGGACACGAGGCACGCCAGGCTCCGTTCCGTGGAAGGTTGGGTTTCCGAACGCAGGCGGTTACAAATCCCATGAGAGGAGGAAAAAAGTGCAGCAGTCCGAACTGCAGGCGCTGCATGCAAGGGTACAAGCGATAGAGGAACGAGAAGCAAATCGCAGCAAACGTACTGCCGAAGCCTCCCCCGAAGCTACCCCGCCATCTCAGCGCAGAAGCAGCGTGGCTTCCACCAAGCTGCTTCAGCCGGAGCATGTCTTGACGGCTCCTGCCAGCTATCCCGTGGATGCTATAACAGAGTCTCAAAATTGCCACCTTATGACGCAATGGATGAATTTGAAGGTCAAGGCGGCTGTTGGCTCTGTTTTTCCTACTGAACCCGGCGCAACTTTTCACTGTCGGCCGATTCCAGAAGGATATGCTAGGGTGATGGTGGATGAGATAACGGAGGGATTTGAGGACCTCCAGCTTGACCACCCTACCGGTGATGAAGGGGAGACTCGGCTGGGGTCTGCTCTGAAGACTCCATGCCTATGGCGGAAGGAGCTCATCAACCTTCCGAACTGGACGCCACCGCCTCCTCCTCCTCCTCCGGCGAGTCAGGGCACTCCGCCTCCACCGCCTCCTCCTCCGGCGAGTGACGATCAGGGCCCTCGGCCGGCTCCTTCTCCGGCGCGCGGTGGCACTCCGCCTCCTTCTCCGCCTGCGCCGACGCGCCCGAGCAGCCAGCCTCCTCCTTCTCCGCCTCGTCAGCAAGGGCGGAAGAGACTTGCCGCCGCTCCAGCTGCTCCGGCGCGTCATAGTCCTTCTCCTCCGCCTCTTAAGCAAGTAAAGAAGACAACCGCTACGTCTGCTCGGTCGGTGTCTAGCAGTACAACCAGAGGCGGGAGGACATACAGATTCGGTCCTTCTCTGAAGACTCTAGAGAAGTTACCACACGAGAGGACCCAGGAGGAGAACGCCGAGATCGCGCGAGAAGAAGTGAAGAAATTCTTTGAAGGGGTGAAAGCAAAGAAACATCCACCTCCGGAGGAGAAGGTAAATCGGGTGAAAGTGAAGCGCACTCTGGTTGCCCTGACAAAACCACCGAAGTCTGATTCGCCGAAAGGAAACTATGACCGCATTATTGGAAAGGAATTTGCCGAAGCGGAGCGGTCCGGAAGTACTGTCAGTGATCAAAGGCTGAAAGAACGACGAGCTGGGAAACAAATTGCCCTGCTCGGCGAACAAGCGAAGCAATCGTGCCCCCCGCTTAAGGTGCCTAGCCACAACGTCGCTAATGATCCGAGGATGGTGCCCGGTTATAGCAATCTTGCAGATTACCTGCCCGACGATGTACATTATGAACCCATGGATGTGCAGATACAAAGATACGAGTACGGGAAGCCTCTCGTCAAAGATGAAAGATCTCTATCAACGATGATGCGAAGATTGCATGATTGGTACTTGAAAATCTGCAGAGACTCTGGGGGGAGGAGTACTTTGTATTTGAAAGTTAAAAAGGAGCATGACCTCGTTGGAATTGATCTGTTGCCTGTTCCATTTGAGGAGTTCTATCAGTTTTTCAATCAATTGGCCCTCGATAAAGCAACTGTCACCTGCTACTGTCTGTAAGTAGTACTACTTCTGTCATTAAGTTTCTCTATATAGCTTAGCTCTTTCATTGCATGTATTTATAATCATCCTCACTATATTATGCAGATTGAAGATCATCGAATTGAAGAAAAGACAAGTCGGTGATATTGGGTTCATTAACACATATCTCATAGATGCAACTCAGGTTAAATTTCATGCCGCAGAAACCGAGGCCAGCATGCTAGAATCGTTGATAATAAATCAAAACAAAGATATAATACTCTTTCCTTACAACTTCAAGTGAGTGTTACTGTCTTGTGCATATTCGGTTTCCCTTATATATTAGTCAAGGTTATAGTAATGTAATTGATGAGTTATGCATGCGTGTGCAGTTTCCACTATATTCTCCTACATATTAAGCTTGAGCAGGGACTAGTAACCGTCTTAGACTCAAGACGAAAAGATCCCAAGGACTATGCAGACATGACTCAAATACTCGAGAAGTAAATTAAATCGATCATTATCCACCATATCAGCAACTTTGTTCATTTCCTGATATATCAAGTAATTGTTTTCTTTGTCCGGCAGGGTTTGGAGAAAATTCACCAGAAAAGCTCCGGGACTGCCGAAGGAGCTGCAATTTAGACACCCGAAAGTAAGTACTAGCTATAGTAGCATTTTAAGCGCATCTACTAGTCATTCAAGCGCTAGTTTCATCAATACCATTTGGCATTCTTGCTTATCAGTTTGATTAACCTCTATTTCTTGTAAAGTGGTTGTGGCAGGAACAAGGGAATGATTTCTGTGGATACTATGTTTGCGAGTCCATCCGCCACACGACCTGTGAGCGGTGCTACACTGAAACAATATGAAATACGTAAATGAAAACATTCACAATTTTATTTTATTACCATCATTTGTGTTGAGTTTCATTCATTCATATATATATGTATTGACCCCCTTCTTTAAATTAGATGTTTCGGAAGCGGGATGAACTCCTAGCACCAGCTCGCATGCGAGGAATTCAAGAGGAATTGGCGGCATTCTTTCTTGACCACGTGATCCCTGAAGACGGAGAATTCTATGTTGACCCTGAGTCCGTATGATTATATTTGTAAGAGATAATTACTGTATATATGTAGCCGGCAGTGTCAGATAGATATACGAGAACTTGTTGTTCGACCAATCTCTCAGAGAAGGAGAGGTGGTCGATATCACTTCTCTCTGTATGCATATATGTTCATCACGATCTTCCGTTTCCTTCGTTTGCTTACTAGCTAGCCAGCGTGTCTAGTCCTCTCTATACGTATGTATAGTACGTAGCGTCGACCAAGCACGGACATAAGAGAGGACACTTCTCTCTAGTAATTATAGCTAGCTAACATAATATATGAAACACCTAAATTAACCCCCCAAAACCCCCCACCCCCCCCCCCCTTTCAAAAAAAAACCCAGCCACAGAAATGCTGACGCGTGGATGCCTATTGGTCCCGGTTGGTGCCACCAACCGGGACCAAAGGGTCTCCTGACTGGGCTCTGCGCACTGCCCACGTGGAGGGCCTTTAGTCCCGGTTCTGGATTGAACCGGGACTAAAGGGGGAGGTATTAGTACCGACACTTTAGTCCCGGTTCAGGAACCGGGACTAAAGGCCCTTACGAACCGGGACTATAGGCCCTTTTTCTACCAGTGGGACACTTCCGTGATGATAATTTTGGTAATGTCATGGAACACTTCTACGACAGCACAGGTATGACTATCTTGATTCTGTTATAAATTTGTCATGGATGTACATGCATGACAAAAAAAGCGACCTACTGTGACAAACACGTATCATCACGGAAGTGTATTTTTTTGTAGTGTTAGTACCGGTTGCAGCGATAACCCGGTACTAAAGAGGGTATAAATGTTAGATGAATTAGATATATAAATGTTAGATGCATGTTTTTTTAGTTTTTTATACTTTTAGTTATAGAAATGTTAGATGAATTTTAGATATATAAATGTAAATCAGAAATGTTATATTTTTAGTTTTTTATACATGAACGATGCCCGACCTGCATCCTCACCTTCGACCCGTTCGCGACGATGTCCTGCTTCAGAGGAGCCATGTCCGGGACTGGGCTCCGCCGGGCTGGAACTGGGAGGTGCTACCTTCAGGGGCGCGCCGCTTGGTGAGGAACCCTTCCTCGGTTCCCGTCGTCGACCCTAAGCTCCTTTGGTGGCGTTCGCATGGGCCACTTTCGGTGCAATCGCCCTGTAATGCTTTACTTTATCACTAAGCGGTAGCGATAGTCGTAGAAGCATAAGCTTGGCGAGACGACAACGATGCTAAGATGGACATGAGTTGTCATTTGATTAACGGGATCACATCATTAGGAGAATGATGTGATTGACTTGACCCATTCCGTTAGCTTAGCACTTGATCGTTTAGTTTGTTGCTATTGCTTTCCTCATGACTTATACATGTTCCTATGACTATGAGATTATGCAACTCCCGTTTACCGGAGGAACACTTTGTGTGATAACAAACATCACAACGTAACTGAGTGATTATAAAGGAGCTCTATAGGTGTCTCCAAAGGTACATGTTGGGTTGGCGTATTTCGAGATTAGGATTTGTCACTCCGATTGTTGGAGAGGTATCTCTGGGCCCTCTCGGTAATGCACATCACTTAAGCCTTGCAAGCATTGCAACTAATGAGTTAGTTGCGGGATGATGTATTACGGAACGAGTAAAGAGACTTGCCGGTAACGAGATTGAACTAGGTATTGAGATACCGACGACCGAATCTCGGGCAAGTAACATACCGATGACAAAGGGAACAACGTATGTTGTTATGCGGTCTAACCGATAAAAATCTTCGTAGAATATGTGGGAGCCAATATGAGCATCCAGGTTCCGCTATTGGTTATTGACCGGAAACATGTCTCGGTCATGTCTACATTGTTATCGAACCCGTAGAGTCCGCACGCTTAAGGTTTCGATGACAGTTATATTATGAGTTTAAGAGTTTTGATGTACCGAAGGAGTTCGGAGTCCCGGATGAGATCGGGGACATGACGAGGAGTCTCGAAATGGTCGAGACGTAAAGATCGATATATTGGACGACTATATTCGGACATCGGAAAGGTTTCGAGTGATTCGGGTATTTTCAGGAGTACCGGGGAGTTACGGGAATTCGTATTGGGCCTTAATGGGCCATACGGGAAAGGAGAGAAAGGCCTCAAAGGGTGGCCGCACCCCTCCCCATTGGCTAGTCCGAATTGGACTAGGGAGGGGGGGGCGCCCCCTTCCTTCCTTCTCCTTTTCCCTTCCCTTTCCTTCCCTCCTACTCCTACTACTTGGAAGGGGTCCTAGTTCTACTAGGAAAGGGGGAATCCTACTCCCGGTGGGAGTAGGACTCCCCTAGGGCGCGCCATAGAGAGGGCCGGCCCTCCCCCTCCACCACTCCTTTATATACGGGGGCAGGGGGCACCCCATAGACACACAAGTTGATCATCGTGATCGTTCCTTAGCCGTGTGCGGTGCCCCCTTCCATCATATTCCACCTCGGTCATATCGTAGCGGTGCTTAGGCAAAGCCCTGCGACGGTAGAACATCAAGATCGTCACCACGCCGTCGTGCTGACGGAACTCTTCCCCGACACTTTGCTGGATCGGAGTCCGGGGATCATCATCGAGCTGAACGTGTGCAAGAACTCGGAGGTGCCATAGTTTCGGTGCTTGGATCGATCGGATCGGGAAGACGTACGACTACTTCCTCTATGTTGCGTCAATGCTTCTGTTGCCGGTCTACGAGGGTACGTAGACAACACTCTCCCCTCTCGTTGCTATGCATCACCATGATCTTGCGTGTGCGTAGGAATTTTTTTGAAATTACTACGTTCCCCAACAACTCATTCACCACTGACACCATCTTCCCCATCCTCCTCCTCCACCTCTCCACCATCATCTCCAGTCCGTCGCCCTCTCTCACCGTTTCCACTCCACTATACTCGCCGCCCTCGTCCTGAGGATGCTTCTCCTAACTCGCCTGACGCACCTTCCACCTCTGGTGCACCACTGCTCACGCCCCCCCCCCCCCCCCCCCCCCCCCCCCCCCCCCCCCCCCCCCCCCCCCCCCCCCCCCCCGGTTCATAATCTTCGTGCTCGGCCTCGCCCCCCGCCTGATCGCTATTCTCCTGATCGGTATGATCCCTCTGTTATTGCTGAGCCCATTTCCTATCGGACTGCCATGACTCAGCCTGAATGGTAGCTTGCGATGGCCGAATAGCTTGCGGCCCTTGAGCGCTCTGGCACATGGGATCTGGTTTCCCTCCCTTCCGGTGTTCGTCCCATCACTTGCGAGTGGGCTAATAAGATTAAGACTCGCTCTGATGGTTCTCTTGAGCGTTACAAAGCTCGTCTTGTGGCCCGTGATTTTTAGCAGGAGCAGGGTCGCGATTATGATGAGACATTCGCTCCTGTGGCCCACATGACCACTGTCCGCACTCTCCTTGTTGTCGCTTCTGCTCGTCAGTGGTCTATCTCTCAACTTGACGTCCAGAACGTTTTTCTCAATGGTGAGTTGCGTGAGGAGGTTTATATGTAGCCACAACCGGGGTACTATGCTCCTGATGGTATGGTCTGTAGGCTTCGTCGCTCCCTCTATGGTCTTAAACAGGCCCCTCGCGCCTGGTTTGAGCGCTTCGCCTCTGTGGTGATTGCCGCTGGTTTCTTTCCCAGTGATCATGATCCCGCGCTGTTTGTTCACACGTCTCCTCGTGGTCGGACTCTTCTCCTTCTCTATGTGGATGACATGATCATCACTGGTGACGACTCTGACTACATTGCCTTTGTTAAGGCTCGCCTTCGCGATCAGTTCCTCATGACTGATCTTGGTCCGCTTCGCTATTTTCTTGGGATTGAGATCTCCTCGACCTCTGATGGCTTCTACATCTCCCAAGAAAGGATCTTCTTGCTCGCGCTGCTCTCGGTGATGAGAGCACTGTTGTGACTCCTATGGAACTCAACGTTCAACTTCGTGCTGATGGTGACCCTCTTCCTGGCGGTAAGAACATAAACAGGCGAATTAAGAGGTGTGCCAGTCCAAAGGAGCTTCTTCTTTACTGTTGTCCAGTGTGAGATGGAAACCATACCATGTACTGTATAGGATGTTTGAGGAGTCACTCAATGGCACATAAGAGCATTCATATTTGACGTGTCTGACATACATATTCACATGAAATTAGCATTGAATAGTCAGTTTAAATTTAGCATGTAGAGTGCCCGGTGAGACTTTTTGGCCACTAAATTTATATAGATTTTGTTTTCCTTTTGCGGGCAGTGAGGTTTATATAGCTAACTAATCATGTAAAATTTGTAGCATAAATCCATTTTAAAGATACAAATTCAAAAAGTGATATACTAATAAGTACATGGTAAAAATTTGAATAGTGTTTTGATAGTTAGTGGTCAAAGATACTTTTTTTTACTATCATCTTTCAAAGACATCATAGTTTTGGAACGGCTAGCACAGTTCCCGGTTTTCTTGGTAAACTTCGTATTCAGTGAACAATTTTTGTTCAGGTTTATCTTCCGTGTCTCACAGTTGTACTGTTGCAGCACGACAACCTTTGCCATTCAGAGGGGGAACATCGTAGACGATAATGCTTGGGTTTCTTTTGGTAATTTCAGATTATTAGAGTATAATTTATGTTTCCCTTATAGTATATGAATATGAGGAGATTAGCAAACTCGGATAGATATATATCCATGATGTTGATGATATATCTTTATATAGATCAATCTTCACCGTTTGTCTCATATCGCTTTAATTGTATAATAATCACCGTTTGTCTCTTGAAAGCATGTACATGCGCATGCTCAAATGTATAATCGCGATGTTGTCTCCATCCTCCAGTCATCGTCTGCTAGCTAGCTAGCTTCATGTCACTTTCCGGTCAGTTGGATTGGGAATCCCCTCACCTTGTGATCTCCTCCTCCTCCAAGACCTCATCGCATCATCTTTCATCCTGACCACACATCTTTCATCCTGACATAATTCCAATAGAGGGTAAAATTAGTGCAATTGAACATCATGGTCCACCGTTGAACATCATGTATACGTGCAATTGCATCTGAGTAATACATCGTGCAATTCCCACAACATACATAGTATCAATTTTTTAGGTTACGACCGTGCTTGCGCCCCGCCGCCGCCGCCAACCCAGCCACCGCCCGCGCCCTCGTCGCGCTCGCAGCTGCCGCTCCCTCCCTTCTCCGCCGCCGCGCTACTCCATGACGCTGCCCTCGCCGTCACTGCCTCCTGCCGTCGCCGCGACACCCGCAGCCATCTAACCCTAGCGCCGCCGCCGCCAACTCCACTCGTCGCCCCCGCTTCCCTTAAGCCGCCGCTGCCACCCAACCCCACGCCGCCGCCGCTTCTCTAGTCGCCGCCACCAAAACCATAAGCCGAGCCCTAGCCGCTCCACCCAGCCACTGCCATGTCGTCCGTCACCTCATCCGGCTCCTCCAACCCCTACAACCCGTTCGCCAACGCCAGCCCTCCCGACATCAACGACAAACGCAACCTCAACATCTACGAGCGGGCTCCGGTTCTTCTCTCCGAGACGGACACCTCCTACTACGCGTGGAAGACGTACTTCTCCCTCGTGTTCCGGGAGTACCACCTCATCGACCATGTGGAAGGCTCCGTATACTCCAGCCTCGTCCTCAACTTCCATGACTGGTCCACCACTAGTAGAAAACAGGGCTTTGGTTCGGGCCTGGGGAGCCCATTAGTCCGGGTTCAGTCACGAACCGGGACCCATGGGGGTATACGTCCCGGTTCGTGAGCCCGGGGGGCCGGTCGGGGCCTCGTGGGCATTGGTCCCGGTTCGTCTGGACCCATTTGTCCCGGTTCTAGGCACGGACTGGGACCAATGGGCCTCGCTTCTGGCCCACATTCATTGTTCCCGGTTCGTGGCTCGAATCGGGACAGAAGGTGGAGCTTTAGTCCCGGTGCCAGCCACAAACTGGGACAAATGAGCTGCCTATATATACCCCAGCACCGCAGCAGAACACTCCACAGTGCTCTGTATTTTCTGGCCGGCGAGGGGAGGGCATTTGGGTGCTCTAGCTCACCTCCTATGCACATGAGGTGTTCGATGAAATGCCCGAGCCATACTAGTTAAGCTTTCTCCTCTTGAAGCTCGACCTCCAAACTCCATTTTCCCCGAGATTTGCATAGGTTTAGCGGTCTGTCACGTCCCGTCCCGTCCCCGTCTTCACCGCCGTCGATCTCCTGCGCCGATCTCGTCGCGGGCACCACTGTGGTGAGCCTCTTGTTCTTATCTTCTTTCTGAAAGAAAAATATATTCTTACTTTAGCTAGATACTTGTCTAATTTTCTTACTTTTATTATTGCTTGTTATTATATAGTGCGATGGTTCTGGTATCCGCCCCCGTCGTCCCTCGTCCTGGCTATGATTCAGATGTGGTATATATTATCTTTTTATAACTATTTGGTTCATTTATTGTTTATGACAATTATGCCGACCAATGTCACATAGATTTTATTTATGTAGGAGGTAGTTGAACCGGAAATTCCAACCGACCCTATTGTCGAGAGGTTAAATTTAGTGGAAGAAGAAAACAATTACATGAAGGAAAAATAAAAAAAATGAGGAGGAGAAGATGATATTAGAGTTGCATGTTGCAGATGTCGTCGATGATCACAAGATCAAGATGGATGCAATACGGTTGTAGATTGTCGCGACCGGTTTTCCGGGCATTAAATTCCAGAAAATGGCCGTTGTGCTCACCAGCCCCAGGATTACTGTTAGCTGATGAGGCACCAACTTGATATAGAAATTCCAAGCAAAGGTACATAATATGCAGTACAAGACCATTCTGGTCTGTGGGTACAACAAGTGGTTTCTAGTGTTTGATGGCGGAAGCGGTAAGTGAGTCATCAGTGTCTATGGGACTCCATTTCCCACAGGAACAGCTGACCAGGTTAACTCCTATCTTCGCGAGGCTGCTATCACCGTTGCTTAGTTCCCGGGGCTGTCATCGCAACGCTCCTCTCCAAGCAAGCAATCTGGCCAAGACAATAGCCAGAGACAAGCCAGTGAGTACTTTGAATGTACTTGCAAACATTATGAGCACTGGAATAATATAATTGATAATCGTGCATTGAAATATTTTATGATCACATCGTCAGTCATAAATAAAACGTCTCTTATGCATGCAAGCAGGTTATTTATATGCAACATGAATAAGCAATAATGGAGTGGAAATAAAATGCCGCAGTCGGGCGTCTGTGCGACACCACATAAAGGGCTTATGAGGTAAGTAAATAACAAGCAATGCCACAGTCGGGCGTCTCAGCGACGCCACATAAAGGGATTATAAGGTAAATAAAATAACAAGCAATGCCACAGTCGGGCGTCTCGGCGACACCACATAAAGGGCTTATAAATAAATAACAAGCAATGTCACAGTCGGGCGTCTCAGCGACACCACATAAAGGGCTTACAAAATAAATAAACAACAAACATTGCCACAGTCGGGCGTCTCAGGGACACCACATAAAGGGCTTATAGAACAATTAATCACAATGAATATCCAGGAGGTAGAACCGTCCCAGGGATACTCAATGATATGATGGGTTAGTCCATAATAATAATAATAATAATAATCTTCACAAGTCACAAGTTGCAATCCAAGTTTTGGTTTAACAATATCTCCTCCGAAGACCGACACTGAGACCAACCCTTGACCCATCCCAGACTGTAGTCCTTAACCATGGACACGGTTATTCGAATAGGTTTAATCTCTGCAGAGGGTGTACTCTTTACCCACGAGTAACGGATTCCATTAGTCCATCGGGACTAATTCCGTCTACGGTCTTTTAATTGAAAACACACCTGACTTGCACACACCAGCTTAACTCACCGGTGTCTGGAATCACCCACGACACTTGTTAAGCAAAACTCTAAGTGGAGAGGCTACAACCTCGCGTAGCATGGGATCAAATTTATATCGCGTGCTCTAAGGGGTGGCCTCCCCTCTCGGTCCCAACCGGAAACACCAATGCCCCCGGACCAGGTGGGCAGCCTACTGGCTACAACCGGTATCTTCCACCATGGCCTCTCTGTACGGTGTGTGCTTGAAAGGGGTTGACGACTTACTGAACCGTACCCTACCTGCGGCAGGGACAAGTGGTAGTACGAGGCAAGTATGGGGGTTACTGGAACAAGACTCGATCTACGGTCGACTCAGGAGGTTTATAAATTCCCTGCATGACATGTATAACAAATATATTTCAATCAACAAAATCAACACTCATTATACCTTACTATGCCATACCGGACGTAACCGTCCCGACGGAGGCCGGCGACAAGCTCATGCCTACCCAAGGCAGAGGCTTTCCCGGATTCCTTTCCGGCATGCATGCAAGGCACATGAGGATGATTACCATCACATGTATATTCATTTCCAACAGCAAGGAAATCACTAATATGCATCCATGCAAATGATCATGTCACATGAAATAACAAGTTCTCCGTTATAAGGTGGTGTTATAAACGTGTCAACTAACACACCAAAAATATTATTCCGGGGTTCAAAATGCTTGCCTTTATGGTGTGGAAAGGCAGGGTGCACTCCAAAACATTTTGAAAGCTTTCTCCTCCCTCTCCAAAATCCTATTTAAAATAAATTGGAATTAACACACAATTCCAAAACAGCACAAAAAAGGTGTTTGTAAATTTTTTAAATAAATTTTAAAATAAACTAGACAAAATTTGAGGAAGGTAGGAAAAAGAATCAACTCATTTGGAGTTATAATTAAAAAGTTATAGGCAGTCAAAGTTGTGATCAAAATCTGCTTTTAAAATAAAACAGAAAAAAGAAAAACGATTCGAATAGATACGTACACGTCGAAAGCGTATTCTGGAAATACGCCTCCACTTATCCAGCGCGGACCGCACGTGGGTCACTGACAGTGGGCCCGCCTGGCCCACTGGTCAGGTTTGACTGGTCTTCCCTCCTCTCCTGTCTCTCTGCCCGAGCGGGGCGAAACTCCGGCGAGGGTCGCCGGCGAACGGCGGGTCCTTGCGGGGAGCTGAGGGCGGGGATGGATCCGCGAGACCAGGGCGGTCCTTCCGGTGGTTTCTTTGGCCTCTGGGGTGGACGGAGCTGTCGGCAGCGAGCTCCGCAGCAGTCGGCGGCCGTCGGGCAAAGTGAGTTTGTGGCTTCGGTGGCTCTCCGTCGCAGCTGGGGGTCTGGGTTGCTCCGCAAGATGGAGTGGAGTCGTTTGGTGGCGTTGGACGGACGGGAGGGGCTCTGGTTGCGGTAATGGAGCTGGGACGTGGCGGCGGCCGAACCGGCCGAAGTTGGGGAAGACGGCTTTCCCCCGTCGATTGCTGGCTGTGGGGGTGCCATGGGGGTGGCCTGAGGTCGCCTGAGTGCTCGGGTGAGCTCGGGGCTTCCTTTCATAGCGCGACGAGGTCGGTTCCGCGGCGGTGGATAAGGCTGCCGGCGACCGACGTTCTGTAGCTTGCAGGGCAACGTGGCGGGGCTGGGGATGTCGGCAGGAGCTAGCGGATGAGCGGGCACTGCTCCAGGGGCGAGCTGGCGAGCGGGAGAGGCTTGGGCGGCGCCGACCTGAGCAGGGCTGTCGGGCGGCCGTGGCGTTTAGCTCCTGGCTCGCCGGAGACGTGGCGAGGGGCTCTTGGCGCGTTGCGCTGAGTAGCTGTGTGAGTCGCGCGGCTCTGCAGAGCGGGCGGAACCCAGGGGCGCAACGCGGCGGCTCGGGTGCGGCACGTGCAAAACGCGCGCTCTGCTCGCGCTCCGGGCGTGCATGGAACGTGCTCGACGAAATGCTAATGCATGCCACAGAGCTTGGGTGAGGCTGGCACTTAGCAGACCTAGGTTAGGAGTATCTGGGAGTTTAGTGGACATGTTAGTTTGCTCAGAGGTGCAAGTTCACAACACAAAACTTTCAACCATGCCAAATCTGTCTATGCACACAGGGTGTTTGACAAAATGCCAGAGGCATTTAGGAAGTTCTTGGAGTGGCCAAAACTTCCAGAGTGGGGTCTCTTCAGAAGAGAAAGAGGGTGGTGAGGTTAGTTTGTGAAAAGCACAAACTTGTTAGTGCAAGTTTTACAAAACTTCAATTCTGGACAGGAGATAAATGGCAGTATTTCATGAACCAAAAATGATCCAATGGGTGCATGCTCCTGGACTTAGGGGTTTGGTAGGGTTGACTACAAGTAGGAGAAAGCACAAGGTCACTGGAGCAAAAATAAATAGGGTTGCAGTAGAAATCACAAGGCTGGACCAGAATGGAAAAGAGGTTGATTCACTCATATTTTTCAAAGAACATCACTAGGTTTTTGCATGAAGCTGAATCATATGCTATTACCACCATCCCATAATTTTGGTGGAGGCTAGAAGAAAATATTTAAATGGGTTGTAGTGCAAAATTGCACTCTGGACCAGAGAAGAAAATTGGGTGTAGAGCTCAAAATATTATATGAATAAAAGTTATTTTTGTATAAAAGTGATTTAAAAACATCACATGACATCTCCAAATTTTGGTTGTAATTTTAAGTGAATTTATCAAATGGTTGTAGTACAAATATGGCCATATAACCTTGGAAAACCATTTTTCAAGAAAATAAAGATCAAGAAAATTAATTATGTAGTTAGTTCTACTAATAAAAGAAGAGTTTTTCTTGAGAGGTTAAACAAGTCCAATAACATATTTGAAAAGTTTTCAATTTGGGGAAAAACTCCACAATAACAAGGAAGAAAATGGTTCAAAAATCAAAAGGGAGCCCAGAAAATAAAAGTCTTAATTTCCTGGCAAAATTTAATTTATTAAAACAAGGTAAAAATTTTGGGGTGTCACATAGATGGGAAATATTGGAAAATAAGCCATTCATACCGAGGCTTGGTATCATTATGCTGTTGGATCAATTGTTACCTTGGTTGTGATTATGATCGCATTTGTTGTTGCATTGAAAGGTTTTAGATAGTTTCAATGTATGGTTTAAGTAGATGCTCTGGAGAGCTATATGTTGTTCAATTTGAACTATGTATGTACTTTGGTTTCAATGTGATGATGAACTTTTATTAATTTGGTCACTTAACTATCCATGCGAATCTGTAATGGTTTTGACGCACATAATTATATATAATGCAAGCAGATGAACCGGCAATGGATGTACGGTGATAGACACATATAATTATGTTTCTCGAAATGGCTGAGGCAAACAAGCAGAATAGTTGCATGAAAAATAACAAATGAAGTCAGAAAGGGTTGAAAATTGATGATGTGGCTATGACTGGTGCACTTTGAACACACAAAAAGTCTGGAGTTCAAGTAAGTTAAAGAAATGAAATCCCTTTGTAACAGATGAGTTTTCGTCTGAAACCCTAATACTTCGAAAGAGATTGTCCATTTTGTACATGAAGTGCATCTAGTTTTTGCCGTAACCATCTGTACTTTATAGCACATGCTATGTTGGTGAAATGATGATACCATGCCAACTTTCAACCTTTTCAGAGTTCATTTGTAGTGCCTTTCAATTTCAGGGTCATTTAGTGCAAAAAGAATGAACTAATAGCAAAAATAATGAACTACAAAACTTTTATGAAACTCTGATAGAAAAAATAATAAACTAAAAGAATGAACTAGAAAAGTTTAATGAAACTCTAATAGAAAAAACAATGAACTAGAAAACTTTAATGAAACTTTAATAGCAAAAGGAATCAACTAAAAAGCTTTCATAAACCTCTAGTATTATTGAAACTAAAATTATATAAAATTTATGCAACTAAAATTATCAAAGTATTTTCTGTTCAAAACATTATAAGCAAAAAGAATATTCATAAATAACTTTTTTTGTTAGAAACTTTAATAGCAAAAAGAATTATCATAAAAAATTTGTTAGAAACTAAAATAACAAAACCTTTTTTGAATATAATGATAAAACATAGTAATATTAAATAGCAGGAAAAGAATCACTCCAAAATCTATTTTTATAGTAAAGTTAATCATAAACTAGTGATTCACACAAATTTTAAAGAATTCAAATTTAAACAATTCAAATTGGAAACCAAATGGCACTAACAGAAAGTTTATTATTTTTCTTACTTAAACTCAAAAGGAATCACTGAAAAACAGTAAGTATTTTATTTTTATAGTAAAGTTAATCACAAACTAGTGATTCACACAAATTTTAAAGAATTCAAATTTAAACTATTCAAATTGGAAAACTAATGGCACTAACAGAAAGTTTATTATTTTTATTACCTAAAATAAAAAAGAATCATTGAAAAACAGTAAGTATTTTGTTGTAAGTAGAAACAAAACAAAATAAATAAAGCAACAAAGATAACAAAAAAACTGGAAAAAAAATAAAAAATGCCATCCACTAGGCCACCACGGCCTGAATACGACTAGAAACCCACCCATGGGCCAGGATTCAGGCCCATAGTAGGCCCAGTAGGCCCATAGGCAGATAAAATGTCTTTAGGCCCGTAAGCCTGCATTAGAGAGGAGCTCGAAGTGGTCAGCACAGTAGCGCTTATAAACCACTATCGAAGCGTCTCGGCTAGGGAGGTGCGACTAAACATCCCACCGCACCGCGACAGTTCCAGCACAAGGCCGTTGGTACCACCAACCGGGACCAAAGGCCTGTGCTTCCCGCCCTTTGGGCTACTGAAAAGAGACCTTTGGTCCCAGCTGATGGCACGAACCGGGACCAAAGCGGGCATTCGTCTCGGTTTGTGCCACGAACCGGGACCAATGCGCCGTGTATATAAGCAAGACTTGTGAAAAATTCCACTTCTCATCTCGCAGTTGCCGCCTAGACGACGCCGACGACATCGACGCCGCCAGGCTGCCGCCCCCGACCACCATCTCCGTCGTCGCCGTCGCCCCTGCCCCGGCCTCGCCGCACCCTGCCCCGACCTCGACGCGCCCTTCCCCGACCTCGCCGACGTCAAGCCCTGCCCTGACCTCGCCGCGCGCTGCCCCGACCTCGCCGTCGCGCACGCCGAGCGCCCTGCCCCGACCTCGCCGCCGCTCGCCTGCACTGTGAGCCTCACCGCGCCGTTCCCCCTCCTCTCCCCCTTTCCCCCCGCGCCCCAACGCTGCCGCCTGCCCCGATGTCGACGAGGAAGGCCCTGTTCACATATATAGATTTTTTTGTTCATATTTTAGTAGTAGATGATGACGATGATGATGTATGTATGTTCATATGCAAAAGTTAGGATTTTTTTTCTGTTCATAGAATTTTTTTGGTGATATTATTGTAGATATGCAAATGTTTGTATGTCCACCGCCCACGCCTCAGGAACCGCGAGTGAACTAGATTATTCTGTAGTATTCGATCTATATTAGCTAGCTAGCTAGTGATGTATTCGATAATATTCAAGACGATGTATTTGAGATTATATATATTATTCAATAATATTCGAGACGATGTATTTGAGATTACATATATTATTCGATAATATTCGAGACGATATATTCGAGATTATATTCGATGATGCATATTATGTACTATGATTCAGTTTTTCCTTATTGATTGCATGCATGCATTGAAATTTGAATACTAAATTGTTTTATATTTCTTCTGGATTAGTAAAATAAAAGCTATGGCAGACAATACCGGCAGAGAAGGAGAAGAGGTCCTGTTCGAGATCATACGCTCCCCTCGCGGGCCAGATGATCAGAATGAAGAAGATGACGGCTCCCAATATCTGAACAATACTGGGGAGGGTGATATGATATACGATCAAGACGACCGAATTGATGAAGTCCAGGACTATGATTATGATGACGAAGAAAATGTTGATCTTGAAATAACAAAGACCGGCGAGGGATATTTATATAAGCAGGAATCTGGTGATCATCACATGTTTTAAATAATTTGTATATTTATTAATGAATTGATCTTTCTTCCTTCAGCCCTTTGGATCGAGCAAATCTTCTACAGGAAGTAGGATAGTGCGAGGCCCGGCCAAAAAGTTGAAGGAGGGCGTAAAGTACAACATCGATGCCATCTTATCTTATCTTATCTTATCTTATATCTACTAATTGGAGGCATCTTTCTTGATCTCTCATTAATGCACATCATCAAGATTAATTAAACCGTTAGATTATAAAATTTACGAACAAGATGAAAAGACAACTTGCGTAATGCAGACGATCCAATCCTATGAAAAACGCACCTGACACGTCCACCTTATAGTCAAACGAAACAAACAAAACCACCCGCAAAAAAAAGCCTCACATAAAAAAACAAGGAAATCCTCACATAAGAAAAACTACACCCATGCCCACAAATTAGGAAGGAAAGCTGTCGTTTAAACAAAAAAAACTCCACGCAGCAAAAAAAGCCTCACGTAAAAAAGAAACAAACTCCACGCAACAAAAAAAGCCTCACGTAAAAAAGAAACAAACAAGGAAATCCTCACGTAAAAAAACTCCACCCGTGCCCACAAATTAGGAAGGAAAGCTGCCGGTTAAAACGCTAACGATAAAGTACCAAAACAAATCCAACGATAGAAAGGAAACAAATCCACGATCCGGCTGATTGCCACTGGAAAAAAATAACAGACAAACAAGAAAATCCTCACGTAAGGAAAACAAGGAAAGCATCCATCTGTTCCGACAAATAAAGAAGGTAAGCGTCCATTAAAATTCTAATGATAATAAAATACCAAAACAAATCCAACGATAAAAAGGAAAAGAATATTCACACAAACAAAATCAATTAACCGTTAGATTCTAAAATTTATGATTCAGGACTAAAGGAAAAATTGCATAACGCTGATCATCCCGTCCGACAAGAAAAAAACACATGCGACACGTCCAACCTTTCTCAAACAAAAAAGGGAAAGCCTCACGTCTAAAAAAGAAAAAAAACAAGATAAGCCTCAAGTAATTCTCGCAAAAAAAGAAGCCTCACGTCAATTAAAAAAAAGGAAAGCCCCACGTCCATTCATAAAACACAGAAAGCCTTCTCCCGTTCATAAGAATTTCGATATTCAGTTGATTGCCCGTGAAATAATAATAAGCATCCATGGCTCTGTCAATCAACTATTCACTCGAGAAAAATCTGCGTGGAGTCCTCTGTATAGGCCGTTGTCTCCTCCTCTGCTTTGATCCTGCTCTCCTCCCTATGGTAGTAGGGATAGAAAGTACTGTAATGTTCAAGCACAATTATCATAAAACAAATTCTTTGAAGATTCTTTTTTGGTACAAAGAAGATCTTGAAATGTGAATTATCTATCACACAGTTCCCAGCCTATCATACAACACTTTCTTTACGAAGTTATTGGTTAATAGAATAACATAAAATACAAATAAAAAATGGTCCTTAAAATAATTTTAAAATGCAGAAATCTTTTTTGCTACAGTATCATGTTCTACTACTAGGAATTGTACTACTACTCCAAATGATCGTTTTTAGACCGTATATAAGATTTGGTGAATTCAAAGATCATATATTTGACCATATTTATATGAAAGATATCAACATCTGCAATACTAACGTTATACAACCTGAAAATTAAATTCATTGCGCATCTAATGATATTGATTTTGCATTATGAATCTTGATTTTTTTTCAATAAAGTTGGTCAAACTTTATGAAGTTTTACTTCTGACAAATCTTATATGCGGAGTAAAAGGGACCAGAGGAGAATTTAATATTAGAAGTGCTAGCCCGTGCAGATGCACGGGTTGATGACTAGTTAAACCTAATAGCGAACCAAGCGCGCCTAAGAACATTGCGAACAAGTTTGTTCCTCTGTGCGGAGTTCTTGTGAAGGACCAACTCCCGATCTCCATTCAAGAATGGAAAGAGCCAACAAAGAAACGTCCAGATCTTAAGGCCAAAGAGCAAAAGAAGACTCCAAAATTCACATGAACACTGAAGAAGCAAAGAGATCACTGGCCCGCTTTCGTGAAATTCAAGGAATCGAAATTATCTAACGAACGGTCAAGAATAAATAAGGCCAATGCCGCAAAAAAGGAGCATTTCGGATTGTGCATTTGGAGTTATGCGCTCTAAGTTTTTGGGTTGTCATTCTCATCGGATATGGCGATGTAAGCCGGCAGTATGAACCGATTTCACAGGCCATGTAGCCTTGATTATATGACTCATCATTGAGAATCTTTTAGTTTGATAACCCGCCCTGATAGCGGACGATTAAGTCGCCAGGATATCTCTGCCTCGAGCAATCAAAATCATGATATTGCATGCCTACGGGTCAATACCCGTGACGGATTATAATTATTGAGGTATCACCATGATATCAATCTCCAGGTATGTTTTTCGATAATGGTATGAACATTTGGGGTTTGGTAACCCGCCCTGACTATGGACTTGTCGCCAGCATAATTTGGATTGCGCAATTGGAATCATACAGTTATAAATCTTTGGGTTATCACCCTCACTAGATATGGCAATATAAGCCAGCAGTATGAGTTAATTCTATAGGTATGTTTTCCTGGTTATAAGAATATGCGAGGTTTGATAACCCAGCCTGGCTTTTGACTTTAAGTCGCCAGTACATAATTGCGTAAGACTATACTATGTTTGGGTTGTTACCCGCCCTGGTTTTTGACGTTAAGTCGCCAGGGCATATGTTGTTTAAGCTTTGTGCAGGACATGCAGAGCTATGGTTTACATAAATGATTTAAGTTCAAACCCATCATCAAGGATTAAAATTGGTGTTTCTAAAGAGTTATCAATTCTAGATTTTTATAAAGGCTATAAGCCGCTGGGTTGCAAATGTCCCAGATTGGAATGAATGAGCATTAAGTCTTCATCGGCCAAAGAGACACTGGGTATTTAAACTCTAGATTTACTCGTCAAAAGACAAGATCTTGTGATTGTTATCACACCGGATTATAGTATTCCAATCTTAAATAGCCAATATGGCTGGATTTTTATTATGGTTATCAATAACCAGTATTAGGATTAAGGTTTCCAAAGGCCATTTCAGTGCATTGGCTATTGTTTCTTCTTCCAAGAACACCAGCTCACATCAAAGAGCATGGTTTAATATTGAATATGCAAAGGCTTTTAGTAACATCATCCGGGTAATTGATATGATTTTATTTTTCAATGGAAGGAATAGTCTCGAGTCGCTGCAAGCACACGACCTGACACTTGGGGGCTACATTATTCAAATCATGATTATGTCAAATATGGAAGTAAGTCCCATTTCGCTGCAAGCATGCACCATGACACTTGGGGGCTATTGAAAGGTCGTTTTTAAGTCACCTTATTGAAGACCTAACTCATCACATCATAATGAGCCGACCCTTGGGGGCTACTAATTGCTCCTGTCAAAGGTAACCCAAAACATGGGAGGTACATCATTTGGTGTTATTTTTTGAAATACACATAAAGTCCCAGCTCAGTATTATCTTACTGAGCCGGCCCTTGGGGGCTACACACTGCTGCTGAAATCTACATGATCATATCTACAAAGTCCCTACTCATTATAGCATAATGATTCGGCACTTGGGGGCTACATATGTAAAGTATAAAATATTCAGTTTATGCCTGGTGGCTTAGATGAACAATCCGAATTTCTCCAAATTGCAGCATTAACATTAAAGCAAGTCTTAAGTTGTTACTGCGCTCCCTTCTTAAGACACGGGGGCTACAGGTGATATGCATATAAGGGAGGTACACCTTCAAGCTTGGCAAACTCTACATATTTACAAACTGGCAATTTTGGCAATCATAGCTTGGGAAACTCTACATATTTAAGCCGGCTGAAAATTGGATGAGTATTTCAAGACCAATATTTTTGTCAAAGCTAGAGCATTGCAAGCCGAGTCAAATAGATTATTCTTTATAATATTTTTCTGCAAGAAGCCAATGTCAGCAAATTGACTATGAAGCTGGTCTATTGACCCGAAATTTTCAGAAGAAGTGCCCGATTCTTTGCATTAGCAAAGTTTGAACATATCTGCTAAAGGAGATTTGCTATAAGATCATGGACACGTATCAAGGAGGAAATGATAAGGACTTAAGGATGATCAGGTGCCGGCTCAGAAATCTTTTAAACCCAGAGCACAAGCTATCAAATTTGTTCTTGTGTTTATTTTTGTAGGATCGGTTTAACATGGATAAATCCAAATTACACTGGGGCTAATGTCGGGGATATACCCCGCGGTATGACTTGGCCGAAAGTATGACCCGGCCGGACATGACAGCTCACTAGTGACCCGCCCTGACTTGGCGACTCACTAAGTGACCCGCCTGGATCTCTCCACTCACCGATGACCCAGCCGGGCCTGGTGCCTCATTGGTGACCCGGCAGGCAGGACAGAGGAGCGACAAGACCCGGTGGCCCATAAGGCGGTTCATGGGAAGGCGGACTCACATGATGGTGGGCCGGTTTAAGATAGAAAACGTAAGGAATACTCCTTTACCAGGGAAGCAAGACTAGGACTCCACTTATAATAGTGTAATCTTAGTCCTACTAGGACTCCAAATGTAACCCGCCCCTCCAACTTATATACGGAGGGACAGGACACCCCAAGAGAGACAAGTTTCACAAGTTGAGCCAGACAAGTCAATAGCTCTCGAGATAGAGGTAGGGAAAGAGCACCCTTATAATCGTGAGCATTATCGTCATCAATATCAATGAAGCAGGATGTAGGCTTTTACCTCCACCGTGAGGGGCCGATCCTGGGTAAAAGCCCGTCTCTCTCGTCCCGCTCAACCCCTCTCAAGATACCACATAGATGCGTTGGCCTAACGACTAAGTCCTCACACTAAGGGCATCTGCCGTGACAAATCCACGACACTGCATGACGCTGCTAATGTGTTCCCTTGATCGCCACGTCTTCCTCGCCGAGACCGATTATGTCCACCTGCTGTTGTTTGCTTTTGATCTTCATCAAGATCTCGCCTATTTCCTTATTTGCATTTTCTGATCACGCTGAGAACCACGCGCCAGCCGGCTGCATCTCAGACTTGATCCTTCCTCTCTAAATCAACAATCCGTAATCCTCGAACAACCTAGATCATCATACGATTTGTTAGAATAAATCTGAGGCATACCGTCAATCATCCGAGAACCAAGCGATCGCACGAGGACGACACCGAGATTTGTTAACGAGGTTCACCGATAGGCTACATCCCGGGCCTGACTATGGGTGCTCCTCCCCATGGTACCGCTACAATATGCATCCGGTCACCTTGGACGCCGACACATGCCGCCGGCTTCCCCTGCATTCCTGTGCTATTATGTTTGCATAGATTATATCGTGTGTCTACCCTTGTTGTATCTGAGAGGCCTAGGATACAAGTGTTCTATTAGGACAGGACTCCATATTCTATCTAAACACAATACTACTCAGAGTCAACCTGTAACCTACCTTGTACACTATATTCGACACAACTCTAACACTCAAGTTGTTAATCTTGAGACCCTCTTCATCTTCATCTTACATTAGGAAATGATCACTCCCAGTGCAATCCTCTTTTGAATCTTCGTTCGAATTTTTATTTCAGCCCCCAAATTTTTCTTAGATAAAACGCTCCAGACAGGCCTAACTTTGAGTTGTTAATAAAGCCATCAACATGCCCGGAATTAAAACAAACACACACATATCACCTGAAAAATACAAAGGAGCACCCTGGATAGCTTACAACTAAACACAAGATACAAGTAAAAAAATGCATGGAAAACACTACTTGCACTAGCCGAACACCAGAGCGCCCAGGAACCAAAGACAGTGAATAGCAGTAGCACGACGAGGCCCTGCCTACACACATATTGGAGTCTTGGACTTGGTCAACACACATGGTTGGTGAGAACCAAATAGCTTCCTTCTCAATCGCCCCAGAGGGGGAAAGTGTCCGTCTGCTCCCGAGCTCAAATGAGCTCGGTGAACTGTAAATTCAAACAAATTTAAAAAAATCTGATTTTTTTTGTGACAAACATTGACAAAAGTTTCAAGTGCTTGTGAACAATTGTCATGGAATCAAATTACTTTAAGGACTGGCAAAAAAATAATCAGTGCTCCAAAATATTTTTGATACTGTATCCACGTCGGTCGAAAATGATCTGAAGCTGTATAGGGGACCAAACGTACGTATCCAGTTTTAGAAGTTGAGCGAGTAAGGTTTGCAGGTCCAGGAATTGAGGGACCGTTACTATATATATTTTCAGAAGATTTGTGGGACGAAAAAATATGGTTTTTTAATTAAAAAATTATGAAAACACTACACAAACCTAAAGGAGTTTGAATTTATGCATTGAGATGATACGAATTTGACCTGACATTTTTTAGCAGGTAGTAATACATTAGCCGCCAATATATAACTAACGACAGTTTTCTACAGATATTGATGAATGCACACTACCAAACAACTGCAACGGGGCGTGTAAAAATTCTTTTGGAAATTACACATGCTCAAGTTGCCCACATAGAAAAGAGTTTGATCCGATAAAAAAGGCAATGTGTTACATCAGCGAAGAAACACAATATTCTTTTGGGTAAGTCATAGCTACCAATATCTCCTCATTGCAACTATAATTAACCAAATGCAGAGTGACTCAGAGAACAATGACTAAATGTAGGTATTGCAACTGGAAATGGATGTGGCCTTGGCTTCATAATTATTGTTTTTTTAGAAAAGGAGGACGACCCCCGGCCTCTGCATCTGGACGATGCATACGGCCATTTGGCTTCATAATTATTGTAGTCTGTGTAGTTGTATTCGCCAACAAGTGGAAGAAAGGCATCCAAAAGAGAATTCGACAAGCACACTTCAAGAAAAATAAAGGCCTACCCTTGCAGCAGTTGATCTCAGATGAAAGCGCCACAAACAAAACAAAGATATTCTCCTTGGAGGAACTAGAGAAGGCAACCAACAACTTTGATGTCACTCGTGTTCTTGGTCATGGAGGACATGGTATAGTTTATAAAGGGATTCTATCTGACCAATGGGTGGTGGCTATTAAAAAATCCAAAATTGTGGAGCAGACTGAGATAGACCAGTTTTTCAATGAGGTTGCTATCTTATCTCAAATCATCCATCGCAATGTGGTGAAGCTATTTGGTTGTTGCCTCGAATCTGAGGTGCCTTTTCTGGTGTACGAGTTTATATCTAATGGTACATTGCATGACCTTCTTCACGTTGATGTTACTGCCAAATGCTTGCTGTCATGGGATGATCGCATTAGGATTGCGGTAGAAGCAGCAGGGGCACTTGCTTATCTGCAATCGGCTGCTGCAATACCAATTTTCCATAGAGACGTGAAATCTTCTAACATACTATTGGATAGCAGCTTCGCTACAAAGGTTTCTGACTTTGGTGCTTCAAGGTCTCTTTCCCTCGATGAGACTCATGTGATGACTATTGTCCAAGGAACATTTGGTTACCTAGATCCAGAGTATTACCATACCGGGCAGCTAACTGAAAAGAGTGATGTGTATAGTTTTGGACTAATACTTGTGGAACTTTTGACAAGAAAAAAGCCAATTTTTATCAATGGTCTAGGTGCAAAACAAAACCTGTACCATTATTTCGTGGAAGGATTGCAAGAGGGAGCTATCATGGAAATAATGGATCCTCAGGTTGTCAAAGAGGCAAATCCGGAAGAGATTGATGATATTTGTTCACTTGCAGAAGCATGTTTGAGACTCAAAGGAAGAGACAGACCTACTATGAAAGAAGTAGACATGAGGTTGCAATTTCTGAGAACTAAGAGGCTAAGAAAATGCAAAATTCTCCCGGCTATTGATGGAGAGATTGATTGTTTTTTATGCCCAAAGGTTAGTAACTCTGATGCACAGATGAAGGTTGTCAATTCTGGTAATTCAACATCTGAAGGTATCTCCCGTTGCTACAGTCAAGAGCAAGAACTTTCATCCTCAGTCACTTTGCCACGCTAAGAATACATGTGCAATACCACAATCGCGTCCTTCCAAGTATTTCATCTGAATTACCACTTATTTTATATGGAGTTGGAGTATGTTACATAGATCACTTTAGAGGAGAGTATGTCATGTAGTTTCGCTTCCTGTATGTTTGCATAATTTATTTCTAGTCCCATGTCAATTGTGGACAATATATTACAATTATTTGCAGCAAATATGCCGATAAGGAATAATATAATATTATTACAATATTTTTAGCGTTGTCAACAAATTTCATACCTTCCGTTGCCGTTGGCTTTCTTGGTAGAGGCTCAGACTGGATCTGACGGATGCCTGATTAAGTTTAGCCAGACGGGTAGTTCACAGTATTTTTTATATTAACATCGTAAGACTTGCCAGACCAGATAAGTAGTAGCCAAGGCAAAATGAGAGCAAGAGTAAGGGACTGTTACATTTGATGTCTTTGGCTCTTTGCACAACGAGTATTGATGGCTTGGATAGCGCCAATTTAATTCTTTAGAAATGCCAAAATCCTGCACTCTGCAAGAGTCTTCAGCAATGTCAAACGCTCTAGGTGGTACGTCGTCTCGACCAGCACAGGGTGCAGGCTCATCACATCGGCCTCCCTGAGGACCTCTTCCACGTCACGAGCTGCTCGTCATTGGTTTTCAGGAACTGAACATTCGTTTCATGTACCATAAGTATTTATACGTATAAATATTACATAGGAGTATATTAAATCTATATCAAACGCACATGGCGGTCGCATAACAGGATAGGAGTCTAGGGAGCTTATCCTCTTTTTTGCCTTACCGGTTGTGATTCTGGGCATGTACTTTTATTTTATTTTCTTTGCTCCACTTGCGAACTGTAATACCTTTATGACTTTGTGCTACTTCGAGACTTTTCAATAAGATGGCTGCATGCATCATTATGATGCAGAGGCCGGGGCACGCCTCCATTTCCAACAGAAAAAAAGGAAGCTTAGCTTGCCTTTGACGAATTTCTAAGCCGTGTCGAAGTAGATCAGGTTCATATTGAAGCCGCCAATCTGACACAAAAATTAAGTCTGTTTTACATTGCTCAGAATGATATTGCTACGCATGTCAGACATTTCAACAGGTTGAGATGAGATTTATATGTGGAGGATGTATAAATACCATCATCCTTGCATAATTAAGCTGAGCCAATGTGGGCTGCTCTCTGATGATTCCAATGGTCTGCCCCTTGAGCAGTTCCTAACAAACCTCTGGTGGTAATCCCTCTGTATTTATTACTATTACATACAGCATATACATGCTACAAGGGAAGGTGCTTCCATATGAGATGTTGGTGGCAATCGTTGGTGCGGAAGGTGCTTCCATATGAGATGTTGCAGCCACACAAAAAAAAAAATCATTACAGCCAGTTGGACTGTTACACAGACCAACCATTCTGAAACGATGGTGACAACCATTGTTGACCAAGATCTAATTATGTGATTTTGGTGGTCATCGCCAACTTGCAATGTTGATGCTGATGAACATTCTCCTATTAGCAAAAGGTGACACCTCTGGAAAAGTCTACAGCAAGGTGCAAGGTCTAAATTATTTCAAGGAATTGAAAGTGAAGGGACATAAATGTTAGCTATTCTAGTCGCTGCAGTTTTTTCTTCAGTTAGTTTGTTTTTCGTCAGAAAATAATGTAGCTAGGCGCACGAGCTTGCGAGTTGTTGTGCGAGCCGCGCATGTAGGCGATCTGGGCACGATCGTTGCCCGATCGATCGGGGTGGTCAGCCACGAAACCCACTCGTGGGATGGCGCGAGTTTTAGGGATCGTGGCACTAGGACCGGGCCACTTTTTCTCTTTGTAACAGAATAAGTAGACGAGATCAAAAACAGAAAAGGTCATAAGGTTGAACGTGACGCAAAAACCTCCTGTCTCTTCTCTCTGTGTGTCTGGTGAGTTGAGAGAGGTCGAGCGACTCTGACAATTGGCATCAGAGCCTGTTTCCGGCGATCCTGGCGCCATGGCTGACACCGCAGTTCAGCCGGTCCAGACGGCGGCGGCACCCCACAACGACGGCGGGGATGGGAGCCGCTCGCGCACTCCATCATGGGGGCGCAGCCGTGGACGGAGCCGCGCACGGAGGGAGCGGCAGGTGGTGATCCACCAGGCGGCGGCCACAGAGCGCGCGCCACTCGTGCCCGGTGCGGGCACCACGTTCCCGACGCTGACGTCCACGAACTACATCGAGTGGTCCCTCGTGATGAAGGTGCACCTGGAGTCTTGGGGGCTCTGGGACGCGATCCAAGGCAACGCACAGCACGTGCGCGACGACAAGACGGCGCTCGGCGTTCTGTTCCGGGCCGTCCCCCCAGATATGCTCGGTGTCCTCGTCGTCAAGGAAACGGCGAAGGAGGCCTGGGACACGATCAAGGTCATGCGCATGGGGGTGCACCATGTGCGCGAGGCGACCGCGCAGCGACTGCGCGCGGAGTTCGAGCAGATCACCTTCCGCGACGGCGAGACTCTCGACTCCTTCGGCATGCGGATCACTGCCCTAGTCAACCAGTTGCGTACGCTGGGGGACAACGTCGACGAGGTGCGCGTGATCCAGAAGATCCTTCGTGTCGTCCCCGCCCGCTACGCCCAGATCGCAGTCGCGATCGAGACGCTCCTTGACCTGACCACAATCTCGGTCGAGGAGCTGATCGGTCGACTGCACACCGCAGAGGAGCGTTGTGGTGGCGGGGCGGCTCAGGCCAGCGGAGGCGGCCAGTTGCTCATGACGGAGCAGCAGTGGGACGCGCGGCGCCGGGAGCGCGAGCAGGGCCAGGGGTCCGGCTCGAATGGCGCCGGCAATGGGAACGGCAACGGGGGCGGCGGCAACTGCCGCCGTGGCAAGCCGCAGAACCAGAGGGGCGGCAACGGCGCTCAAGGCCAAGGTGGCGGTAGCGGCCGCGACAATACCGGCAACGGCGGGCGCGACATGTCTAAGGTGAAGTGTTACAATTGCAATAAAAATGGCCACTTCTCTCGTGATTGCACCGAGCCCCGGTGGGAACGAAAGGGGCAGGCTCACCTGGCGCAAGGTGGGGCAGAGGAGAGCTCGCTCCTCCTCGCGACTGCGGACGTGTGGACCGCGGCCGAACCCACGCCGGAGCATGTACTGCTCAACGAAGAGCACTCCCAGGCGCGCGCAGCGGCAGACGGCCAGCGATGCGATCTAGTCTGGTACCTCGACACGGGCGCCAGCAACCACATGTCGGGCCGGCGAGAGATTTTCTTGGCGCTGGACACCGGCGTCCGCGGCGCTATGAAACTTGGGGACGGCTCGGCGGTCCAGATCGAGGGGAGAGGGACGATCCTCTTCCAATGCCGCAACGGTGAGCACTTGGTACTGTCAGATGTGTATTACATCCCAAAGCTCTGCAGCAACATCGTCAGCATCAGACAGTTGGACGAGCTCGCTTACGAGACCCACATAAGCTTCGGCGTGCTCCAGCTCCGTGATCCTGGTGGGCGGCTCCTCGCGCGAGTGCATCGGAACCAGGGGAGGCTGTACGTGTTGCAGCTCACACCAGCCCAGCCAGTGTGCTTTGCGGCGCACGCTGAAGAGGACGCATGGCGCTGGCATGCGCGCTACGGCCACGTGAACTTCCGGGCTCTACGTCAACTTGCCCAGAACGAGCTGATTCGCGGCCTCCCGCTCTTCGACGAGACGGATCGTGTCTGCGAAGCATGCCACGCTGGCAAGCAGCGTCGGGCACCCTTCCCCCAGCAAGCTCTCCGCAGGGCCGGCGAGGTCCTTGAGCTGGTGCATGCGGATCTTTGTGTTCCGATCTCCCCTCCAACGCCAGGAGGGAAGCGGTACTTCTTGTTGCTGGTAGATGACAAGAGCAGGCACATGTGGCTGTACCTGCTCGCGACCAAGGACGAGGCGCAGCCCGCCCTGAAGCGGTTCCAGGCCATGACGGAGCTCGAGTCCGGGCGGCAGCTCAAGTCGCTGCGCACGGACCGCGGCGGGGAGTTCACCTCCGCCAGCCTCGGTGAGTACTACGCCGACTAGGGAGTCAAGCGCCAGCTCACGGCGCCCTACACGCCTCAACAGAACGGCGTAGTCGAGCACCGGAACCAGACCATCGTGGGTATGGCGCGCAGCTTGTTGAAGACGAAGGGCGTGCCGGCGCGGTTCTAGGGGGAGGCCGTAACGACGGCGGTCTACCTCCTGAACAGGTCTACAACCAAGAGCGTGGCGGGATCGACCCCGCATGAGGCTTGGTGCAGGCGGCGCCCAAACGTCGAGCACCTACGCGTGTTCGGGAGCGTCGCGCATGTCAAGGTGACACGTCCAAACCTGTCGAAACTTGATGACAGGAGCACACCCATGGTATTCCTCGGCTACGAGCCAGGATCGGCGGCTTATCGTGTCTACCACCCGCCGTCGAACCGTGTCCTGGCCTCGAGGGATGTTTTGTTCGACGAGGAGGCCGCGTGGGACTGGTCTCAGGTCGCGGCGACAAGCAAGGAGCCGCAGTGGGACACCTTCTCCGTCGAGCTCGAACCGGTGCCCGCCGAGGTGATCGGCGGCACCACATCTGGCGCAACATCCCCTAAGGCGCCGAGCTCTCCTACAACGCCGACATCGACGCGCACCAGTGCGCCCACGACGCAGCCCGCGACGCCGATCTGCGCCACACCAAGCCCAGACCGCTCTGGTGTGGAGTTCGTGTCTCCACCACCGGGGGCGTCGGTGCCGCCACCTGACAAGGAGGCGCCGCGGCGGCGGTACCGCACGCTGGAGAACCTATGGGACACCACTGAAGAAGGGACAGGTGATAACAGTCAGTACAGTTACTTGTGCCTCTTCGCAGGGGAGGAGCCAACCTCCTTCAACGAGGCGCAGAAGGAGGGAGGATGGAGGAACGCCATGAACGAGGAGATGCAGAGCATCGTCGACAACAACACATGGGAGTTGTGTGAGCTCCCGCCCGGGCACCGACCGATAGGCCTCAAGTGGGTCTACAAGCTCAAGACGGACGCCCACGGCACGGTGGTGAAGCGCAAGGCACGGCTGGTGGCAAAAGGATACGTCCAAGTCCAAGGAGTGGACTTCGAGGACGTGTTCGCTCCGGTGGCGCGCATGGACTCGGTGCGCGTACTGGTCGCGCTCGCCGCGCACCACGCGTGGCCGGTTCATCACATGGACGTCAAGTCCGCCTTCTTGAACGGGGACTTGCAGGAGGAGGTCTACGTCGTTCAGCCGCCTGGGTACGTTACCCCTGGCGAGGAAGGGAAGGTGATGCGCCTTCACAAGGCGCTGTACGGACTATGCCAAGCACCGAGAGCTTGGAATGCCAAGCTGGACGAGAGTCTGCGCTCTCTGGGCTTTGAGCGTTGTCCCTCAGAGCACGCGGTCTACCAACGCGGGGAGGGCGACAAACTTCTGCTCGTCGGTGTGTACGTCGACGATCTTGTCATCACGGGCGCGGACAAGACGGAGATCGACGCGTTCAAGCACCAGATGACCGCGCTCTTCCGCATGAGCGACCTTGGTGAGCTCAGCTACTACCTGGGCATTGAGGTGCACCAGGAACGCGACCGCATCACGCTCTGCCAAGCAGCCTACGCAAAGAAGCTGCTGGAGCGCGCTGGGCTCGAGGACTGCAACCCCGGCAACGTGCCGATAGAAGCTCGGCTGAAATTGAGCAGAGACAGCAAGGAGAGGCCGGTGGACAGCTCGGAGTACCGCAGCATCATCGGAGGGCTGCGCTACCTCGTGCACACGAGGCCGGACATCTCTTTCGCCGTCGGCTACCTGAGCCGCTTCATGGAGGCGTCGGTTTCAGACCACTACGCGGCTGTGAAGCGTCTGCTAAGGTATGTGGCAGGCACGCTGGACTACGACTGTGCCTATGTCCGGGGCAAGGGCACACCGGAGCTGCTGGGGTACAGCGATGCGGATCACGCCGGCGACATCGACGATAGGCGGAGCACAACGGGAGTGCTCTACTTCCTCGGTGGCAGCCCAGTGAGTTGGCAGTCGCAGAAACAAAGAGTGGTGGCGCTCTCTTCATGTGAGGCGGAGTACGTGGCCGCCACCACCGCCGCTTGCCAAGGGATTTGGCTGACTCGGCTGATCGGAGAGATGCTGGACACCGACGTCCGGCCACCGCGACTTCTGGTCGACAACAAGTCAGCAATCTCTCTCTCCAAGAACCCCGTCTTCCATGATCGAAGCAAGCACATTGAGATACGATACCACTTCATTCGTGAGTGTGTGGAAGAAGGGCGGATCGACATCAACTACGTCTGCACCAACGATCAGCTTGCCGACGTCCTCACCAAAGCACTTGGACGACTCAAGTTTCTGGAGCTCAGGGGGACGATTGGCATGACAGAAATAATTCGGCAGCGACAACATTAGAGGGGAGATTTGTTAGCTATTCTAGTCGCTGCAGTTTTTTCTTCAGTTAGTTTGTTTTTCGTCAGAAAATAATGTAGCTAGGCGCACGAGCTTGCGAGTTGTTGTGCGAGCCGCGCATGTAGGCGATCTGGGCACGATCGTTGCCCGATCGATCAGGGTGGTCAGCCACGAAACCCACTCGTGGGATGGCGCGAGTTTTAGGGATCGTGGCACTAGGACCGGGCCACTTTTTCTCTTTGTAACAGAATAAGTAGACGAGATCAAAAACAGAAAAGATCATAAGGTTGAACGTGACGCAAAAACCTCCTGTCTCTTCTCTGTGTGTGTCTGGTGAGTTGAGAGAGATCGAGCGACTCTGACAATAAACAGTGATTTAGACATTGCTGGAGTATCACAGCACATCACTTGCAGTACGCGGGGATATTAGACCAGCATTTGCACCACGCACAAGGCAGGCCAGCATACATCACCAAGTCAGCAAGTACATATATAGAACAGGTAAATGCTAACCTGGCAACCAAACCAAGAGTAGCATGGCAATGAGGGTCATCGCCATGAGGGCCATCACCATTATCTTATGGTCATTTCTCCTCGTCCAGATGATGGACACGGCAACAGCTAGCGACAAGGCCACGCTGCTTGCTTTCAAAGCGCAAGCCAGCGATGGCGGCCCGTTGTCCTCCTGGAACAGCAGCGCCGGCTTCTGCGGCTGGGAAGGCATGACATGCAGCCATCGAAGGCCGGCGCGGGTTGTGGCCTGCGTTTTGATTTTTGGTTTGCCATTTTTTTCGGCCCTGAACGAAATGGCCGAATTTCGGTCATTTCAAAAATTACGGCAAAATTTCAGACGAAATTATAAGATCAAATTTTGAATTTTCAAACAAAATTTGGCCGAAATTTGGCCGAAATTCGGCCGAAATTTGACCAAACATTCACAGAAATTTGAAATCAAGCTAAGCAAAAGCATAGCAGCCCAACAACCATCAGGAGTAATCATATAATGTTTAGCAAATTAGCTCTAGGGATTAAAATAAGAGCGTCAGTCCAATATGACCCTCACGCACTTTAGTTCTAAACTTACAGTCCACAACCATCACATCATAGTTCAAAGTTTAAATACTTCAGTACAACCAACTCTAGGAATTTAAAGGATTTCACATAGAAACAGCTCCAAAAGACAACCATCAAAGCATCACACCGAACAGCAAAAGACAACCATCAAAGCATCACAACGTACAACAACTCCAAAAGAAATCCATGAAAGCATGGACGGGGAGGTCTTGTTCCATTGAAAAAGCTCCAGCTTCCATGCTCCAAGCCTCCAACTAGCATCATGCTCCAAGCTCCAGCTAGGTACCATTTAAAAGACAAATACAAGTGATAAGTAGCATTTAGAACAACACTACTACATCATAAGTAGCAACTAGAATAGCACTACTAAGAGATAAGTAGCAATTAGAACAGCACTAGTATGTGAGTGGTAGCAATTGGAACAGCACTAGTAGGTGATAAGTAGCAATTACAACAGCCATACAAGAAGATAAGTAGAAATTACAACAGTACTACACGATAATTGACAAGTAGCAATTAGAACATCAGTATTGATCATTACACAGTGAGCATACACATTAGAGCACCAGAATAAGAAAGCAATGTACATCAAGCTATTTAAAGATCAACCGCTTCAAACATATGCATCAAGCTAGATTTTTCAAAGTAATCATCATGAAGAAGAAACACCGAAAAGAAGAGACTTACCAAATCTACGAGTAGAGGCTGTTGACTTCCTTGGTCTTCTTCCTAACAAGTCAGATCTACGAGTCTCCAAATTGCCAATGCTTGCTTGTGTCTCCTTTTCAACTTGTACTTGTGTCTCTTCTTCCACTTGCATTTGTGTTTCTTGCTGATCTTGTTGATCATCCTCATCATCCTCACTCACCCCATCATCATCCTCACTCTCATTATCAACATATTCATTCTCGTTGTCGTCATCCTCACTGTCAGTTTCGACATACTCATTCTCCTCATCATGATTCCTCTTTCTTTTCTTCTTATTAGCCTTTGTACCAACATAAGAATCCTTCCTGCTTGAGTTGAGGCGCCTTATTTTCTCAAAAACAGCACTGGCCGCATCGGCTCCATCCAAAATTGGATCCTCTTCATCCTCATTCAGCCACTCCATTATTGGATTTGTCTCATCGAACATTGTTGTATCTATCAGCAGTGCACTTGGATCAACCTCTTTATCTATATCTCTCTCTTTCTCTTGATCTTCTTCAGCTCGTATCTTCAAGGTTTGAATAGTAAACCAAGTAAATTATATGACATGCAAGGACAATACAAGGTACAAAGTAAATTCGAGTTGGTTTATACCTTTAGGTTGTAGCGGACAGAAACTAGCTTGTGGAGCTTGTCATATAAAAGGCGATTTCTTGGCTTTGTGTGCACCAAAGCAAAGGCGCTCCAGTTCCTCTCACACCCACTAGATGAGACACATTGTGAGCAAATTCTCATTGCGCACTTCTGCAATGCAGGAACATCCCCTCCAAATTGAAACCACCACTGGGCTGCAAGATATCACCAATGAAATTTTCAGAATTACACAAAACAAAAGGAAATGGAAATTCTAAAACCAAAAGACCACGACTTACTTGGCTCCATTCTCGCCGCAGCTTCTTGTGCTAATCTGGTCCCAAACCTTCCTTGGCACTCCCTAAACTTACTAACTTCATCAATGGCTGAAAGAGCACTCTTTGGATCTAATATCTTCGCTATCGCATCTGTTAGTGCAGTAGCATAATTTGTATGGTTGCAAAGGTTGAGGCTATAATGTGTATATGGATCAAGGACGGCAGCTGCAACCATAAACGTATCTTCTTCCATTGCATCTATCCTCTTGCACACCTTGCGCATGAAACTAAGGTACAACCTTGATGTAGGGCCTAGATGTGCTTCCATCCGTTGTATAGCGAGCATCATACTTTTTTTGAAGCCAGAAAGAGTGCATTGTTTCTGCGTATCAGCATACCTCATGGCCTTATAAAGTGGCCTTAACGAACCTAGTACCCACTCTAGTGCATTCCACCAAACATTACTAGACAAACATTCTTCAGAAAACACGTATCCAGGCTCATAGCTCCACTGACACTCCTTCCAATCCTGAGAAACCATCCACTCCCTAAATTTATCTTTCTTCAAATGGTAACTCTCAAGGAACATGAAGACAGTCCCAAACCGGGTGGCATTTGGTCTAATTAGTTCACCACCTATGTTCTTCTTCATGTTATCATGTAGATTATTGTGCTTATGCAAGAACCTACAGATTGTCTTGGCACTCTTGACTATCAATCAACCTCAGGAAACTTGGCTATATCTTTTAACATAAGATTGACGGTGTGAGCAGCACACGGTTGCCAAACAATATGAGAGTACTTTGGTTCTTCTATAAGGGTTTTGCAAGCTTTTTTATAATTGGACCCATTATCGGTTACGATTTGAACTATATGTTCATGGCCTATCTCTTCTACAACCTTCTCAATCTGTCTATAGATAAAGTCTGCAAAATTATGTAAGATGCATATACCTAGTTAGAAAAAAGCAAGTATTTTAAGAACATAAAACAATTCTAGGACAGATCCAAGTATTCAAGAAGCATGTATTGTAAGAACATATGTAAAATGCATATATACCTACTTAGAACAAAGCATTAGGAACATAAAACAATTCTAGGACAGATCCAAGTATTCAAGAAAAGTATTGTAAGAACATATGTATATACCTAACTAGAACAAAGCAAATATTTTCATGAACATAAGACAATTCTAGGACAAATCCAAGTATTCAAGAAGAAAGTAAAACGCGAAGAAGAGGAGGAAGTAACCTGAATTCTGAGTCTGACCGGATGCATCAATAGTATTAAGGAAGAACATTCGTGTATTGCAATACACCATGAAGTTTATGAGACACATTCCTGTTGGACCAGTCCAAGAGTCACACATAAGAGTCACACCAAAGTTTTTCCAATCTTGTTTGAATTTCTGAAGAAACGAAGTTGCTTCATCATAGTTTGCATCCAAATATTTTCCATCAATCTCCTTCGCGGTTGGTATAGGAGTAGGTCCTAATTGTTGAGTGATCTTCAAAGCAGCTCGGAAGTATGGACAGTCAGCTTTACGTCCAGCAATATCATTGGCATGAAAAAACTTGGACCAAGCTAGGCCAAGTGCATCTCTCGAATTAGGATCCAAAGCACTACTGATCTTGGGCTGCATAGATACTTTGTTGCTGCATAATTGCTTGTCAAAATATGCGGTGATACTCTTTTTGCCAACAGCAACTCGCACATCACCCACACTCCCCTTGCCAATCCTCCTATCAACTCTGCGGGAGACATTCGGGTCACGCAATGCCTCTCGAATATTCATCTGAATTTCTTCTTCATCATCATCTATTATGTTAATCACCCTTCCTTGTTGATACAGCCCTTCCATAATATTTCTTTCAATTCTCAGCCTGCTATTTTGTTTCTCTCTTTTCTTCCTCTTCGATTCATCCCGGCACTCTCTCATTGCATCTCTCACATTTCTTGGCACATTTGGGCAGCTCCTCACGTTACCTACAATAAGTTAGAGCTCTATAAGAACCCCATGCAATCTCACAGCTCATATCATGTTAGTATGTTACCTTTTCAAGAGCTTTGGGAACCACTTGCACCTGCATCATGGTTGCCGCTGCCACTCCTATTTGCAGTTCCATCACCTGAAAATCAAGTGACAAAAGGACATTGGTCAGTTATGAAGAGTAGGTAACTAAGGAAGCAACCCTCGCTTACTTGGGTGTCCTCATATTAATAATAAACAAAAAACAGTACAGCCCAATGCTCTAGTTCAGATACCAAGGAATAAGTAATTTATATACAACTCGATGCTCTAGTTTGACAAACAGACAAGTCACAAACTATAATCTGTTCTTGAGAAAGATACAATGATGCTTACTTCTAGAACCACCACTTAATGGTACCACTGACCATTGAAATTAATCATCGGTCAACATCTACTTTTCTGTGCAAATAACTCAAGTGTGAAGTCTGATAGAAATTAGCACAAGAGGCAGCCTTTACAGGAAATCGACGGCATGGCGCAGCTCAAAAACATTAGAGCACAGAAGGCCTACCGTGCAAATAAGAAGTTCCAACAACATCATTAACATAATAATCCGATCAATAATATCATTAACATAACAATCCGATCGACAACACATTATTACGTACAATTGCATATTCTCAACAACACAGTTTACGGGGGAGTCACTCGCAACATCCATCATACATAACAACTCAAGTTCAGCAGCAATTCATGGGCAAGCGCAGCTGAACCCAAGGCCTGTTCGGGTAACACGCGCGGAAGGAAACATAACAGCAGCTAGTGCGGTGTGCTTCTGCCTCGGCCAGCAGCAATTTTATCCAAGTCAGTGGCTTCAAGGAGCAGTCCCCTTGTCCATGGAACAATTATATATTTTAGGATGTTCATAACAAAGTTTGTAACCAACTTTCTGTTGGACCAAAAGAAATATTACCAGATCTAGAGCATCCTTGGTGACTACAAGATGCATGTATAATTCAGATTAATAATGCCACTACTGTGTTCTTTTCTTACCCCGGTATGATATATGCATTTGCCAAGCCATTTACCAGGGACCTATCCTAAATCTAAAGCAGCACAAGTAGACACAGATTATAACCAAGAAACAAATCCACATCGATCTGAAATTGCTGAAGAACTGAAACAGCATACACGTACTTGGACGAGACAAATTGCTGAAGACTGAAACTGCATACACGTACTGAAACTGCATCAAGAACATATGTACCTTCCCAGTCAAGCGGACGCCCTCCATGCTGCTGCCGCTGCTCCGTGCTACTGCCTCCGTTGAACTGGTCGGCTTGCGCTCCATCAGCTCCGTTGCCGCAGCCGCCAAGCACCATGCTGCAGTCTTGGAGAAGCAAAGGACAGGAAGTGGATGGGCTGGAGGCGAAGAGATGTGGAGGACGGCCAGAGAAGCGCCACAGGAAGAGGGACAGGGAACGAGTGATTCTAGGGTTAGGCCGTTTGGATTTCGTGGTTTTGTCTCAGCGGAAGCTAACTAGAAGGCTCTCGAAGCCGGGCCAGGCAAAAAAAAATTCAAACTGGGCCGAATTATTCGGCCGATAGGCCCATATATCGGGCCCTAGCGAGACGGCCGAAATTCGGCCGAAAATCATTTTTTTCGGCCGAAAATCAAAACGCAGGTTGTGGCGCTGAGATTGAATGGCACAGGTCTCGCTGGAACACTCTCCCCGGCCATCGGGAATCTCACGTTCTTGCGGACCCTCAACCTGGGCTTCAACTGGCTCCACAGGGAGATTCCGGCATGCCTCCGCCGCCTCCGCCGCCTTTAGAGGCTCAACTTGAGAGATAACACATTCTCTGGCACATTACCGGTAAACCTGAGTTCCTGTGTCAGCATGACCAAAATGACACTGCGCGACAACAAGCTTGGTGGGCGCATCCCCGCTGAGCTCGGTGAGAAGCTCACGTCCCTGGTAGCCATCTCACTGAGAAACAACAGCTTAACAGGGCCCATCCCAGCGTCATTGGCCAATCTGTCCCATGTACAGTACCTTGATCTCAGCACTAACCAACTTGTGGGCTCAATCCCATCAGGGCTCGGACTCGTCAAGAGCATGTCTTATCTTGATCTTGCTGAAAACCTCCTCACTGGTATGGTTCCACCTTCTCTCTACAACATGTCATCGCTGGAATACTTTTATGTAGGTGCAAATATGCTATACGGAAGCATTCCGAATGATATTGGAAGCAAGTTTCCCAAGTTGAAAATTCTTATCTTGAGTATTAATCACTTCACAGGAACCATCCCTTCCTCAATATCAAACATATCTTCCCTCACTGATCTTCACCTCAAGTACAATAGATTTAGTGGGCATGTGCCCTCCACATTGGGGAAGCTAAGAGCTCTCCAAGTACTGAACTTTGGTTACAATAAGCTTGAAGCAGATCCCTATAAGGGATGGGAATTCATCACTTGTTTGGTAAACTGCAGCCAACTACAGCAATTGGCACTCCACTCCAATTCTTTTGGAGGACAACGACCAGGTTCAATTGTGAACCTCTCAACGACTCTCCAGCAGTTATACTTAATGGACAATAGGGTCTCTGGGGTTATTCCTGCAGACATCGGAAACCTGGTTGGTCTTGAAACACTTGCAATAGCAAATACTTCCATGTACGGAGTGATTCCAGAGAGCATTGGCAAGCTAGAGAACTTGGTTGTGCTAGGCTTGTACAACAATACCTTGTCTGGCCTCATACCGCCTTCGCTAGGAAATCTTTCGCAGTTGAGTGTGTTAGACTGTATATACGTAGCCTCTGTATATCTGTATTTGTAACATTGTATTGGACCCTTCGGGTACCTCTATATAATGAGATAGCCACACCCCAGGTTAGGGGTGTCGAGCAGTTCCCAAATCACGTGTTTTACATGGTATTAGTTTAGGTTATGATGTCTTCCGCTGCCGCCTCCACCGCCGCCGTCGCACCGATCCTGGCCCCTCCCGCCGCTGCCGCGGGGCCGGCTCTCGCTCCTGCCTCGCCGTTCCTTGCCTCGCAGCCTCTCGCGATGGCCCATGGCGTCTCGTCGTCGCCTCGCTCCCCGATCGGATCGGGAGACCGCGGCGCTACCCCGATCGTCGCTCCCTCTGGTTCTGCTCCCGTGATCCATGGTGGGCCGCCGCCGCCCTCGTCCTGGCCTGCGCCGCCCCTGCAACAACCCTACGGCGCCCCGCCACCGCATGGCTACTATGCGCCGCCGCCGCAACCCTACTCGGCGCCCGCGCCGCCCGCAGCTTCGACTGCGGCGGACCACGATGCCCTCGCGGCACCCTACGGCGCTCCCGCGACCCACTACAGTGCTCCCGGGGCGGTGTTCCCTGGCTCCTACCCGCCCTACTCGGTGTATCCCGTGCACCCTGGGGCGGGCTCGTCGATGGGGCTGTATGCATCACCGCATGCCCATGTTGATTCGGCCGCGGTGCCTGCGCCGTTCTACTTCTCGCATCTGCTGCCGGTGAAGCTAGCGCCGGACAACTACCTGTCCTGGCGTGCCCAGGTGCTCCCTCTTCTGCGGAGTCGCTATTTGGAGGGCTACGTTGACGGATCCACCCCGTGTCCGCCCCCTCATCACCCGGCGTACCACACCTGGGTGGCTCAGGATCAGGCCATCCTCTCCGCAATCCAGTCCTCGCTCACCCCGAGCGTCTCGTCCCTGGTCATCTTCGCCGCTACGTCCCGGGAGGCGTGGGCGGCTCTTCACACCAGTTTTGCCTCGCAATCTCGGGCGCGTGCTCACTCTATACGCACCGAGCTGGCGAGACGAAGCTGGGTGACCTCAGCATCACCGACTACTTCAACAAGATGCGGGGTCTCGCCGACACGTTGGCCTCAGTTGGCCAGTCGCTGCAGGATGAGGAGTTCAACACCTTTGTGCTTAATGGGCTTGATGATGATTATGACAATCTCATTGAGAACGTTCATGGCCGTGATGACCCGCTTCCACCTCGTGAGCTCTATGCACGTCTACTTGGCCGTGAGCAGCGCATTAAGGCGCGCCGGGCCTCCCCCAGTTTCACCTCTGCCAATGCTGCAACTCGTGGCAAGCCCCCACGGTCGTCATCTTCTGGAGGCAGACCGGCGCTGCCTTCCCAACCGGCCTCGCGGGGCAATGCTCCGACCATCACAGGTGGCAACCGGCCGGTGGCGTGCTGTTCTTCTTGTGGTGCTCAACAGGCCTGCCAGTTGTGTGGTCTTGAGCGCCACATTGCCTCTCGCTGCCATCGCCGCTACAAGCAAGATTTTCTGGGCCTCGGCAACAACGGCAAAGGGAATGACAAGCAAGCCGCCGCTGCAGTGACGAGTCATGATCATGGCCGTACTCCGTCTTACTCCGTTGATCCTGCATGGTTCATGGACACTGGAGCTACCAACCACCTCACCGGTGAGATGGGCAAGCTCTCCACTCAGGAGCCATATCGTGGTCATGATCAGGTGCACACCGCCAATGGAGCAGGTATGCGCATCTCCCATGTTGGTCAGGCCTCTCTTCTTGCACACATTTTTCGCACTTTGCATCTCTCTAATGTCCTTCGTGTTCCTTCTGCTAAGCGTAGTTTGTTGTCAATTCCTCAACTTACTCATGATAATAACGTCCTTGCTGAGTTTCACCCTTTTCGTTTCTTTATCAAGGATCGGGACACGAGGGCCGTTCTACTTAGCGGTCGTCTTCGCCATGGCCTGTATGCACTTGATGCGCCGCGCCCACCTTCCATGCCGTCCTCCCCTCAGGTGTTCAGTGGTGTTCGTGTGTCGCCTACGCACTGGCATGCGTGCCTTGGTCACCCGGCGGCTCCTATAGTTCGACATGTTTTGCATCGTCATGATCTTCCAGTTGTGTCCAATAAAACTGCTGAAACTATTTGTGATGCCTGTCAGTAGGGCAAGAGTCATCAACTTGCTTTTTCAGAGTCTACTTGTGTTGTGAAACATCCTCTTGAGCTTGTGTTTTCTGATGTGTGGGGCCATGCCCAGACATCTGTTAGTGGTCACAATTATTATGTCAGTTTCATTGATGCTTATAGCCGTTTTACCTGGTTATATCTTATTAAACGTAAGTCTAATGTGTTCGATGTCTTCATTCAGTTTCAAGCACACGTTGAGCGTCTTCTTAAGCAGAAAATCATCCATGTCCAATCCGACTGGGGGGGTGAATACCACAACCTCAACTCGTTTTTTAACAAACTTGGGATTTCGCACCGTGTGTCATGTCCTCATACACATCAGCAGAATGGTACTGCCGAGCGTAAGCATCGCCATCTTGTTGAAACTGGTCTAACCTTGCTTGCTCATGCCTCCGTCCCGTTTCGGTTCTGGAGTGATGCCTTCTCCACAGCTTGTTTCCTCATCAACAGGCTTCCCTCGCAACTTCTGAAAATGCAAACCCCTCTTGAACTTCTGCTTAACGAGATTCCAGACTACACTTTTCTTAAAGTGTTCGGCTGTGCATGTTGGCCTCACCTACGTACTTACAACAAATGTAAGCTACAGTTTCGGTCTAAGAAGTGCGTTTTTCTCGGGTATAGTTCTCTTCACAAAGGGTACAAATGCTTGAATGTCCTACCAACCGCGTCTACATCTCTCGTGACGTAGTGTTTGATGAAAATGTGTTCCCTTTCCGTGCACTTTCCACTAACCCTACCACTTCTACACCACCGGTGCCTGTGTCCACACCTACGCCTGGTCAATTTGTGGATGTTGCGTATGCCCCTTCGTTGCTTCCTAATCATGCTGCAGGTATTGGACGCGGTGCCCAGCTCGAACTCCTTGATGAACAGGTCACCGATGAGCAGACTAGTCGGGACGTGCATGTGCCATGCATGACGGGCGGCACCCGCCAACCCGTCACCGTCTCGCCTGCATCGCGGGCGCCGGATCATCCTGGCTCCACGCTGGCCTAACGGGCGTTGGGCTCGCCAGCGCCAGCTTCGCCTGGCCCGCAGGCCTCGCCAGCGCCTGCTTCGCCCGGCGCGCAGGCCTCGCCAGCGCCAACCTCGTGTGGCTTGCCTGGGCCACTGGCGGGTCTCTCGCCTGGGCCGGCTGCTGCTGGAGCCAGCCCGGAGGCCCTGTCCCCTGCTCCGGCCCGGTTCGCCTCGGCGCTTGGGTCGCCGACCAGCCCTGCCTCGGTCACTGGCGAGCCTGACTCATCCGACTCGGTGCTGGCCTCGTCATCGTCCTCTACTGCACCAACTTTGCCAGCTGAGCCTGCTGTTACTCTTCGTCCTCGCACACGAAGCCAGTCTGGTGTTTTTTGTCCCAAGAAGAGGACAGATGGCACGGTTGCGTGGCTTGCTGCGTGCATGGCTCACACTGCTGGCGATCCCACTGCAGAGCCTCGTCACTTTCAGGCTGCGCTGAGTATTCCTCATTGGCGTGCTGCAATGGAACAAGAGTTTCAGGCCCTACAACAGAATGATACTTGGCGTCTTGTTCCTCCAGTGTCTGGTGTCAACGTCATTGATTCCAAGTGGGTTTTCAAAGTCAAGAGACATGCTGATGGCTCCATTGAACGCTACAAGGCACGGTTAGTTGCCAAGGGCTTCAAACAGAGGTATGGTCTTGATTATGAAGACACTTTCAGTCCTGTCATCAAGCCTACTACCATTCGATTACTACTGTCTCTTGCGGTTACTCACGGATGGTTCCTTCGTCAACTTGATGTGCAGAACGCCTTTCTGCATGGCATTCTGGAGGAGGAAGTTTATATGCGTCAGCCGCCTGGTTTTGTTGATCCGACACGACCTCATCATCTCTGTCGTCTGGTTAAGGCACTGTATGGACTCAAACAGGCTCCTCGTGCATGGCATGCTCGCCTTGGATCTGTCCTTCGGGCTCTTGGGTTTACTCCCTCCACTGCTGATACGTCACTGTTTCTCCTCCAGCGCCCTGAGGTTACGATGTATCTTTTGGTTTATGTTGATGATATCATTCTCATCAGTTCCTCTGCTGCTACTGCTGATCGCCTTGTGATTGCTCTCCATGATGATTTTGCTATGAAGGACTTGGGTGCTCTTACTTTTTCCTTGGTCTTGAGGTTTCGCGGTCCTCTGCTGGTTTGACTCTCACTCAGAAAAAGTACGCCTTGGATTTGTTGCGTCGTGCTGGAATGCTCTCATGCAAACATATTAGCACTCCGATGTCTGCCACTGATCGGTTGTCTGCTCTTGACGGTGACCCTCTCTCGTCTGATGATGCTACTGAGTATCGCAGTATTGTTGGTGGTCTGCAATACCTTACTATTACCAGGCATGATATCTCCTATGCAGTCAACCGTGTCTGTCAGTTCTTGCATGCACCGAGGACGTCTCACTGGACAGCTGTGAAGCGTATTTTGCGCTATGTCAGTCTTAGTGCCTCCTATGGTTTGCTTCTTCAGTCTGCACCGTCGTATGAGCTCTCAGCTTTCTCTGATGCAGATTGGGCTGGTAGTCCAGATGACAGGCGATCCACGGGGGGCTATGCGGTGTTTCTGGGTCCTAACTTGATCGCCTGGAATGCTCGCAAGCAAGCAACTATGTCTCGCAGCAGTACGGAGGCTGAGTACAAAGCTGTTGCTGATGCAACTGCTGAGATCATATGGGTACAGTCACTGTTGAGAGAGTTGCGTGTTCCTCAAGCTCGTCCTCCGGTCCTGTGGTGTGACAACATTGGTGCGACATACCTTTCCTCTAACCGGTGTTTCATGCTAGGACAAAACACATTGAGGTGGATTATCACTTTGTTCGGGAACGTGTTGCACAGAAACTACTCTGTATCAAGTTCATCTCGTCAAAGGATCAACTTGCTGACATCTTCACGAAGCCTCTTCCACAACCACAGTTTGTAGGCTGTAGGCGCAATCTTAACTTGCTTTGTACTTCAGGACATAGTTAAGATTGAGGGAGGGTGTTAGACTGTATATACGTAGCCTCTGTATATCTGTATTTGTAACATTGTATTGGACCCCTTGGGTACCTCTATATAATGAGATAGCCACACCCCAGGTTAGGGGTGTCGAGCAGTTCCCAAATCACGTGTTTTACAGAGTGTACTTGGTGCATCCGATGGCAACTTGGAGGGCCCAATTCCGGCAAGCCTTGGGGAGCTGAAAAAACTTACTGTACTTGATTTTTCAAGTCATTACTATCTTAACGGTTCAATACCTAGAGAGATTTTCAAATTACCCAGCCTTTCTTGGTATTTGGACTTGTCGTACAATTCACTTTCTGGGCCACTTCCTAACGAACTTGGTAGCTTGGCAAATATTAATAAACTGGTCCTATCAGGAAACCGGTTGTCTGGCAAGATACCTGACAGTATTCAGAATTGCGTAGTGTTGGAATGGTTATCATTAGACAACAGTTTGTTTGAGGGGAGCATACCTCGATCATTGACAGATATAAAGGGGCTCCGCCTATTGAACCTGACCATGAATAAGTTCTCTGGTAATATTCCTGATGCCCTTGGCAATATTGGAAACTTGCAGGATCTCGACAAAGGGTGTTTTTATTATTGACTCATAACGTAGCATCAAGCGATACAAATGTAATGAGCACCCACCCGGCCTCTGCATAACCAGGATGCACACAGCCAACACTATGCACACACACAAAAATCACATTGGCAGAAGCAAAGTCATGTAAGACCGAAGCTATGCCTAGGCAAAGAAAAAGAAAAAAAAACCCAAGCGGTCGAAAAAGCGATCGGTGATGTACAACAACGACCATAGACACAATCATCTTTTGACAACATAAGGACTACTAGAAGGTTTCTCCAGAAGCAACACCTTCAAGAAGGAAACGACGCATATACGCCGTCGTTGCCAGATCCACCACTGAAGGTTAGATCGTGGGTTTTCACCCTGGAGATCAAGCCCGAGCAAACTCCAAGCAATGCCTTCAAAAAGGTAACGATGCAAAAACACCGTCATTGCCAGTTATAACCATGTAAGGTCAGACCTAGGATCTTCATCCCAGAGCTCAAGACCGTGTACTTGAGAAGCACCACCCTATCGAAAGTCATCCTATGTTATCTTCTCCACTTTCCATGATTCCGACAGCTTGACGAGGGAGGAAGGTCACATGCACATTCAAATCCCGAGTTTGGGACGATCTTGCGTACCCGTGCCGTCCTCACAAGTGGCAGTGGATGACCGATCTGCATGAGACAACATCACTACATGCCGCCACTACCAACGTCATCATAGCATGTAGCAGCAGAGTACACCGGGTGGAGGACACGGTCGTGGTCAACCTCACTGGATCTGAAGGCCCATACCAGATCGGGACGTGATGGCCGTGGCAACTACGGCCTCTGCATTCCTGCCGGCAGCGTGGGCGTCGGTTGCCGCATCTGATGCATAGCCACCGCCACATCTTGGATTCCTTCTGACTGAAGAGGCGCCTTGGAGAAGCGCTAGCCTGGCTCAGAGAGCGGGCTCTCCAGATCGAGGGACATGGTGGCGTCCCGCCTCCCTTCACTTTCCTCCATGGCCTGGCCGGGGCGCCTGCTGCATGCCGATGCCGCCAGGGATTGGGAAGGTACTCTGCTGCATCTGCCCAGCCATGAACACTGCCACTCCTGCTCAATTGCCTTCCTAGTTGGGTCAAGTCGTCACCAGCACATCGCCAAAGGCCGCCGAACAGCAACACAAACGAAGCCCCGCCGCCGCCGTCGGCCGTGCGGGCAAGCCCGGCGGCGGCGAGGGAAGGAAGCTCGAGAAGAGGGCTGCCTGAAAAGGAGGATCTGCTCGCCGCCCGTGTCGCCTAGGCGGACGACGCGGAGGCAGTTACAAGTATCAAACTTGCAGGATCTATACCTAGCGGACAATAACTTGTCAGGGTCAATCCCATTAGTTCTATAGAATTTGATATCATTGTCCGAACTGGATATATCCTTCAATAATTTGCAAGGTGAGGTGCCAAATGAAGGTGTTTTTAGAAACATCAGTTACTTATCGGTTGCTGGAAATATCAATTTGTGTGGTGGTACACCTGAACTTCATTTGGCTCCATGCTCCACAAGTCCCATAAGCAAGAACAAAAGAAAGATGCCAAAGTCTCTTGTAATCTCTCTAGCGGCAGTTGGACCAATCGTGTTCTCTCTTCCAGTTATTCTTCTTGTTTGGATTGTTTGGAAGAACCTCAAAAAAAGCCACAAGACATTAGCACAAAAATCAATTGATGATGACCATTACAAGAGAATCCCCTATCATGCATTACTTAGAGGAACTAACGAGTTTGCAGAAGCCAACTTGCTTGGGAGAGGAAGTTATGGTTCAGTTTATAATTGTGTTTTGGACACTGAAGAAAGAACATTTGCTGTCAAGGTGTTCAATCTTGGTCAGTCCAGGTATTCCAAGAGTTTTGAGGCTGAGTGTGAGGCCATGAGAAGGATACGACATCGTTGTCTCATCAAGATCATTACATCCTGTTCAAGCATCAACCACCAAGGTCAAGAGTTCAAGGCATTGGTTTTTGAGTTCATGCCCAATGGTAACTTGGATAGTTGGCTTCATCCAAGATGTCAAGAACCCACTATAGACAACACGCTCAGGCTTGTCAAGAGGCTTGATATTGTTGTCGATATTGTGGACGCAGTAGAATATCTGCACAACTACTGTCAACCATTGGTAATACATTGTGATCTTAAGCCAAGCAACATTCTTCTTGCTGAAGATATGAGCGCACGAGTTGGAGACTTTGGCATTACAAAGATCCTTCAAGAAAACACAAGAGAAGCGCTGCAAATTTCATATAGCTCAACTGGAATTAGAGGTTCCATAGGCTATGTTGCTCCAGGTGTGTGAAACTCTTCTAATTTTATATTTTACTTTTCACTCGAATATGGCATGCTAACCACAAGACTATGCATAATTGCAGAGTACGGAGAAGGCTCTATGATCTCAACAGCTGGTGATATTTATAGTCTTGGCATATTGCTGCTTGAGATGTTTACCGGAATGAGCCCAACAGAAGGCACGTTCAGAGATTCATTGGATTTGGATAAGTTTGTCGAGGATGCACTTCCCGATAGAACCTTTGAAATAGCTGACCCAACAATGTGGCTGCACGGCGGACAACATGATAACACTGCAAGTATTGGAATCCAGGAGTGCTTGGTCTCGGTCTTCAGGCTTGGCATATCCTGCTCAAAGCAACAACCTCTAGACCGAGCGCTGACGAGAGATGCAGTCGCGGAGATGCATGCAATCAGAGATGCGTACCTGAAATTTACGGGGGAGCATGGAGCAGAAAGAGAAGTCTCGACTCAAGAAATTCAGAACATCGTTGAATGAACAAGCAGGTACAAGACATGATCCGTCATAATAATAAAATTATGTATCATTTCAATTAGTAATTGTTCTCAAGGCTATGTTGCTCTACAATTGTATTATACTAGATGATACCCCGCGCGTTGCTGCGGAAACTTGTGCTGCTATAAGGAGGGGGTTTATCGAGTAAAAAGAAGTGAGACCATTAAAGGGGTGTATAAATAAATGTATGTTTGTTTGAACCTTTGATAGAATTATATGAGGAGTCAGAAAAATTACTATAAGGTTTTAGGGCATTGGTTCGTCGTATTAAAATTAATTAACAACTAATATCATTCTGGCCTTTATGGTCATTCCTTATGTAAGATCCAAATAGAGTGTTTAAAAAGAAGATAAAAAAGAGTTGGGCACCACTTTAATGGACTCTAATGATTACAAAATGGCAACCAATGGACTCTCTTTATCTGATAATGTTCATGGTCGAATAAACGGGCAAGATAAACCAAGTCATGAACGGCTTATTGATTTGAGACGACCAATCCATATATTCCCGAAACCAATCAATAGTAACTTGCTCGCAGGAAACAATCCATAGATCTATTGTCTTCAGTATTGGACAACACATGTAGGTAAACAACCTAACATGATACTCGAATCAGAAAAAAGTGACGGGCCTTTTTTCACCTAGGAAGTATTCTAGCATGGTACATGATACTTACCAAATTAACTTGTTCGCAACTGATTTTGACGCAAATATAAGAGAACAATGGCATATTTTCAACACAATAATTAGTACAAAAAGCTGCAAAACAAATGTTTCCGTGATGTGCCATATATGAACTCAATACGCCATCCTAGTAGTATTTTTGCAAAAGAAAGAGAACATCATGTCCCTGAATATGCAGATACAAATAGTAACCTGGTACGTAAACATATATAAATTAGTAGCCTAAAACCAGATAGATGATAATTAATAACTGAAATCAGTTATATATATTCAAACCCTACAGAATAGGTGAGCAAAGACATACCAAGATTCAGGTTGGACATGATGGATGATAGGATGATTTTCCTTTGCAAGCACTCCTGTACAGTTCCGCAGGATAATCTCATATATTTTCCCGGAGAACGGTGTTTGAAGCGTGGACAACCCTGCCAAAGTTTTCTCTGAGGTGCGACCGAGCACGCCTTCACCCACAACCATGGGGAACGACCCGGGAGGAGGCATCGCACTGGAAGAGGAAATACTCGCTGTGGTGGTACGAAACAACAGCAAGTCGAGTTGCATCTTTTATCAATCTGGTGCCAGAAATGGGGAAAGAAGAGCGCTAGGAGGAGGGAGGCCCTCCTCGATGCTGCCCCGCGGCGGCGCTGTACGGAGCCGCTTGATGGGTCGCTCTCCTCTGTGCGTCCTACACAGGCAGGAAAGGAGAGACCATCAGACCATCATCACTTCGTCGTTGGATTGGATCTCCCCTTTTCTTGATTGCTTTTGGTGGAGTGGATGATTGACAGGAAGGACAAACTACACGTGAGATCTATCTTCCATCAGAGTGCAGGTGAATTTGGCCACTGTACTTCGGAATGGATAGACAATGGACAGTAGATCACACAAGGGGATTAATAGCCAAGGAAACTACCGGAGAACGAAGAGACGGAGAAGGGAATTAATAGCTGAGCAAACTGCCGGAGAATTAAGAGACGGAGAAGGAACAGACAGAAATATTAATCTAGTGGGGAGATGAAAAGAATAGGCCTTATTACGGTTAGAAAACTTGGTCTTCATTATCGATCAAATCACGCCCGAGGAGGTGCTGTACGTGGGGAATGCATGAGTGTGACGTGGTTCATTGCTGATGTGTACATGTTGCATGTCAATATAGGATGATGCGGCACATTGCTGATATGGATAGTGTGCATGGTGAGAAAATAGGGAGTAGTGGGGGGCAACTTCTTAAGAATGTTAGGCTGGTCATAGTGGGGAGTAACTTATACTAGTGTCATGCATATGACACTATTTTAAGCTACTACCTTCATAGTGCAAAGTAACATATTAGTCGTGTCATAGAGGACTTCATTAATTAGCTTGTAGACTCATTTTGTCTTGGAAAACGCTATGTTACAGTAACATATTATGTTACCACTTCTCATTAACTACATGCCACATTGTTAGACATGTGTATATGCTGTAACGGGATTCTTGTTGTAACCTTCCTGTAATTATGGATCGCACCACGCCAGGGCCTGCGTGCCTGTTTTGTAGGGCGTGAGTGCTCCTCTCCATGTATAAATGGTGCACTCTGTAACTGATGTAATCAAGGCAAACATAATTATCTCCCACTTGGTATCAGACACCAGGAACTCTCCATGGCCGCGCCGAACACCTCCGCCGACACTAGCGCCACCTCGTCGCTGGGCTCCCTCTCCTCCACGGCGCCCGCCGCTGACACCACCTCCGCCACTTCGGCGGCCTCCTCCCCCTCCTTCGTGTTCAGTACGCACTCCTCCGGCACCTCCACATCTTCCGGATCGCGCTTCGCCCCCCTCTTCTCCTCCACTGCTCCGGCGCCTCCTCCGGCTTCCACTCCGGCCTCTCTCCTCCCGATTTACCGCGACCACATCACCAACCACATTAAATTTCTCCTCAACCCTGCTAACCACAATTACCACAAGTGGAAGTCTTTCTTCATCATGGTCCTCGTTCGCTACGGCGTCACTCACCTCATCGAGCACCCCCCGCCACCCAACGCCGATGCCGCCTATCTTGAGCTTGATGCCCATGTTGCCCTCTGGATCTACGCCACTCTCTCTGACGCCATGGTGGATCATGTCGTCGGCGCCACCACCACGTTTGCCATTTGGAAGAAGATCCATGACTACTTTCTCTCGAACCGCGCCGCCCGGTTCATGATCCTCAACAGGCAATATCGCAACCTCAAGCAGGGCGACCTCTCTGTCCAGGAGTACGCTCGTCGCATGAAACTCCTCACCGATGGGATCGCCGACATCGAGCACGCCATCACCGAGGTCGACCTCACCACGCAATTCCTTCACGGCCTCGACAAACGCCTCGACACCATCCGCGTGGTCCTCGGTGATCAGGGGCTGCCATTCGACGTCGTGCTCTCTCGCGTCTCCTTGGACGAGGAGTCCATGGCGCAATGCTCCGCCGAGGAAAGCACCTCGGTGTTTGCCCTCCACAACGGGGGCTCTTCTTCTGGCAGCAGCTCGAGCACCGGTGGTCCTCGCGGGGATTGCTCCGGTGGGCGCACCCCGGTCCCCTCACCGCATCCCCCTGCCCGTGGCCGCGGCGACCGCCACGGTGATGGTGGTGACCGTGGGCGTGGGCGTGGTCGTGGCCGCAGTGGACGCAGCCGTGGCGACTCTGGCGGGCGCGGGCAGTCCGCGGTCCCTCCCATGGCGCCCTTCACCGGCTACTTCGCGCCCTATGGGATGGCCCTGCCCGGCCCTCGCTCTGCCTGGGTGCCCCCCAACGCGGCGGGCGTCCTCGGTCCGCGCCCGGGCTCGCATGCGCAGGCCTACCCCGTCCAGCACACGGCTCCACCGACTCCTGCTCTGCACTACCCGCCGGCGCTGTACTACCCTCCTCCGCCGCCCTCATGGGACCATTTCGCTATGCTGAATGCCGCCTACAGCCACGGTGGTCACCACGCCGCCGCCCCCTCCAACGAATGGTTCCTCGACAGTGGCGCCACCTCCCACATCACCGGCAACCAAGGTATCTTGACCTCGTCCAGTTCTTCTTTAAAGCGTTCTACTCCATCTTCTGTGCTTGTTGGCAATGGACACTCTCTCCCTATTACTGCATCTGGTTCTACTACACTCGCTCCTTCTCCCTTTAAGTTGAATGATGTACTTGTTTCTCCTTCCATAGTTCACAATCTTATCTCCGTTAGACAATTCACTCACGACAATTTTTGCTCTATTGAATTTTATCCCTTTGGTTTCCTTGTGAAGGATCTACGAACGCGGAAGGTGCTCCTGATCTCCACTAGCTTCGATGGCCTCTACCCACTCTTCGGCAGCAACTCCCCTTGGCCTACTGCGCTCACCGCCACCACTTCCATGTCGGACATCTGGCATCGCCGGCTTGGCCACCCCGGCGCGCACTCCTTTTCTATTATAGCTAAAGATTTTCTTAGCACTTGTAATAAGCCACCCCACACTCCATGTAGTGCTTGTCAAATGGGTCGGCAGCCCCGGCTTCCCTTTTCTTCTTCCCTCAATAAGTCTTACGCTCCCTTTGATTTAATTCATTGTGATTTGTGGACCTCACCTGTTGTAAGTTTTTCTGGTTTTGAATACTACTTAGTTATTCTCGATGATTACACTCATTACTCGTGGTCTTTTCCCTTATGCCATAAATCCGACACATCCACCGTCTTACAACGCTTCTTTACATTTGTTCATACCCAATTTGGCGTAGTGATCAAGAGCATGCAGTGTGACAATGGCGGCGAGTTCATCAACTCCTCTCTCCGTTCTTTCTTCTCCTCCAACGGCATTGTCTATCGCTTCTCCTGCCCCCACACTTTGCCCCAAAATGGAAAAGCCGAGCGTCTTATTCGCACTACAAATGACATTGTGCGCTCTCTTCTCTTCCAAGCCCATCTCACACCTCCATTCTGGGTCGAAGCCTTACACACCCCCACATACCTTCTCAACCGACGGCCCTCCCGTGCCATCAACAATTACACTTCATATTACCTTCTACACGGCTCCCATCCATCCTATGATCATCTCCGTGTCTTTGGATGTTTGTGTTTCCCTAATCTCTATGCCACAACCGACCACAAATTATCCCCACGCTCGTCTCGCTGTATCTTCTTGGGCTACCCTCTGGAACACAAGGGCTACCGGTGTTATGATCTCACCTCTCGTCGCGTTATAGTTTCCAGGCACGTTATCTTCGACGAAACAGTTTTTCCTTACGCTCCACCCACATGCATGTCACAAACCCCCACGTCCACAGAAAATCCCACCCTGCGGATCTTACCTGCCCGTCCTGTCACCTCGGATCCCGCCACCGATCCACCTCCACCCGCCGCGCCCGGGCCCCACCTGATCCCCTCGAATCGCGCCTCCCCGCCCCACACGCCGCGTCGCGACTCGCCCGCCCAGTCCGCGGCCTCCACGCGCTCCCCCACCAACCAATCGACCGATTCCACCCCTCCCCTGGCCCGCGCACTCCCACCGGTCCCCTCCTGACGCAATCTTCCTCAGATTCCGCACCTTCCCACAGCGCCGCCCCTTCTCACGGATCTTCCTCACATTCCGCGCCTGTCGGTTCGCCCCCCTCACTTGTGCGCCCCACCAGCTCCTCCTCATCTTCCGCACCGCCCACTACACCGCCAACGCGCCTCCCCCTCATGCCGTTCCCATTACACCCACTAAAAACAACCATCCCATGACCACTCATGCCAAGTCTGGTTTTTGCATGCCCAAGCGACTCTTCCTTGTTGACTCCACCTCTCCAGCTATCTCACCACTCCCTGCTACGTACAAATCTGCCCTCAAGGATCCCAATTGGCAACAAGCTATGGTAGATGAATTTAACGCTTTAATGAAAAACTCTACTTGGTCTTTGGTGCCTAAACCTGCAGGTGTCAATGTGGTCACGGGGAAGTGGATTTTTCGTCACAAGTTCAACATGGACGGCTCTTTGGCATGCTATAAAGCACGATGGGTGGTGCGTGGCTTCACACAACGAGAGGGTGTGGACTATGATGAAACCTTTAGTCCGGTGGTCAAACCAGCCACAATCCGTGTTGTTCTCAGTATTGCCACCTCCCAAGCTTGGCCTATCCATCAACTTGATGTCAAGAACGCCTTCTTGCATGGTGATCTCCATGAGACGGTGTATTGCTCTCAATCGGCGGGCTTTGCCGACCCATCCTTTCCTAACCATGTTTGTCTTCTTCGTAAGTCACTCTATGGTCTTAAACAAGCACCCCGTACGTGGTTTCTTTGCTTTAAATCATATTTGCTCTCGCTTGGTTTTTGTGCCTCCAAAAGTGACACCTCACTCTTCATTCTCCACCACGGTTCTACCATTGCTTATTTGTTGGTTTATGTCGACGACATTATTCTCACTGCCAACTCCACCACCACCTTAGAGCTTCTCATTCGTTCTCTCAAATCCGAATTCTCCATGTCAGACTTGGGTGCTCTCCATCACTTTCTTGGCATCAATGTGACCTCTAACCCCTCTGGTCTCTTTCTTTGCCAACAACAATATGCCTTGGAGATTCTAGACCGCGCAAAGATGTTAAACTGCAAACCGGTGTCCACCCCTATTGATACTAGCTCCAAAGTGTCATCCACCGACGGCGCTATCCTCTCCAACCCCACCCACTATCGTAGCCTCGCCGGCGCGCTTCAGTATCTCACACTCACACGACCGGACATTGCTTACGCTGTCCAACAGGTGTGTTTATTCATGCATGAGCCTCGGGATACCCACATGCAACTCATGAAGAGGATCCTTCGCTACTTGCAAGGCACCTCTCACTATGGCCTTCAGTTCTACAAATCCTCTTCCAGTGATCTTGTCTCTTACACCGACGCTGATTGGGCAGGGTGCCCGGACACGCGCTGCTCGACCTCGGGGTTCTGTGTCTTTCTTGGGTCCAACCTCGTTTCATGGTCCTCCAAGAGACAGCCTACCGTTTCTCGCTCTAGCGCCGAAGCTGAGTATCGTGGGGTCGCTAATTGTGTTGCCGAGGCTTGTTGGCTCCGCCAACTTCTGTATGATCTCAAACACCCTCCTCGGCGTGCCACCGTGGTATATTGTGATAACATCAGTGCCGCTTATCTTGCGTGCAATCCCGTTCAGCATCAACGTACTAAACACGTTGAGATTGATCTACACTTCGTCCATGATCGCGTGGCACTTGGCGAAGTCCGGGTTCTACATGTTCCGTCTTCCTCTCAGTTTGCCGATCTCTTTACCAAGGGCCTGCCATCGCCAATCTTCCATGATTTCAGGAGCAGCCTCAACGTCCTTGCACACAGAGTTCCGGCTGAGTGGGGGTGTTAGACATGTGTATATGCTGTAACGGGATTCTTGTTGTAACCTTCCTGTAATTATGGATCGCACCACGCCAGGGCCTGCGTGCCTGTTTTGTAGGGCGTGAGTGCTCCTCTCCATGTATAAATGGTGCACTCTGTAACTGATGTAATCAAGGCAAACATAATTCTCTCCAACTCACATAAGCAAAAATTTCTCGAAATGTGCTATGTTACTTGCTAAGTTACTCCCACTATGACTAGCCTTAGATAAATGGACAACCATGGGGTTCTGTAACAATAGCACTAGAGCAAGTTGTAGGGAATTTCAGAAATCAAGCAGTGTAATTGTTTTCCATTTTCAAAATTGTACACATGCAAGCAGTATTATTACTTCATGCTTCAATTAAATCAGTGGACTTGACGTTCTAGAGTTTGCGACGTTCTTTTTTTCTTTTCTTATTCTTATTTTTTCCAAGCAAATGATCTGAATTTATTTGTTTGTATTACTATAAGGAAAGTGAAGCCTGAAAATGTTGGCACAATATTTGAGAAGTTTTAGATGCGTACCTCATGTACCTCATGTTTGGCCTTGGCTCGAGCCATTTGAGCTGGAGCAATATGATCCTGCAATAACACAAACTGCTTCAGTTAGCAAGCATTTGCTTGTTATCAAGGCCATTTTGTTGCACCATATCAGATAAATGTAATGTAAAATCATCCTAGCGTTGCGCAATAGAACTTCAGCAGCGGTAGGAAGTAATGAGCGGAGGATAGAGATTAGAAAGATTACTTGTGTTGAGGATTTCTAAGAAAACAGTAGACATATAAGTAGACTGAACTTGTATCTTCCAATTGTTGACATGTAACAGTACATAAGCAGGAAGATTTGAGGATTACAATTGACTTTGTAATTGGTATCTTCCAATTGTTGACATGTAACAAATCATCCTAGTCAATTGTTGAAATTGGTGAATTGAGGTGTTCTCTAATACATGATGTAATACAGCTGAAGCAAGGTATAGTGCCAGTTGGTGCTTCTGCATTTATACTTTTCTTTTACATATTCACAGACAAGAACATGCTGATGTTCCTGGTGACTGCAAAATTCTGAACAAAACAACAGTTTAATTATTTTGGTGAATGCTACTGTTGAGGTTGGTGTGGGATTGCAAACGGAGTTTGTTTCTTGCTGGATGAGCGGCTGAGCTCTCGCAAAATAATTGATGAATCAATGGATTCAGAACTTATACTGTTATAAGTACAACTGAATCAAGGAATGAGCACTCACAGGCCCACAAAGTATCTTGTACCTGTATTTCTCCTGGGTCATAGCTGCTGATCATTAGTATAAAAAAATATATAGAACATTCTGACATGGTGCTCTTGCTGCTTGCTACATTCAATTAATATGCATCAAGTCAGAGAAAATAGGAAGACAATTTAACAAAACATATAATTCCATCCATTACAAGAATCCAGTGGATGAAAGAAATCAACATTAATAATTCATATAAATCCATGTTTTTAACAGACGGAGGGCCATGGTGAAGGGAAATTAATTAAACTCATGAATAGAGAAATACTGGCATTCTTTTTTGGTGTAGAAAATCCTCCCACATTCATTTCAGTTTGCAAGTTTTTGCCTCATTCTCTAGCTGTACATTCATCTACATGGTTAGTCGTGGAGACAACAAGTACGCATGTACAACGTACACAATATTAGTTCCTTTTTATTGTCCCTCCTAACCAAATGGGCCTGTCCCGAGC